>NW_027528859.1:3826300-3841300 GCF_008692635.1 Crocuta crocuta | reverse complement strand
CTTTTTTTTGTCTAATCACTTATGATGATATAATCAGAAGAGGTTTGGCCATTCAAAAATTATTTTCTGAATTATTACCATACCCATAATATTTTTAGATGATATGAATTATCTTCATTAGTTTTATCACTAGCCTGAAAAATAAAGAGTAATGACAAATCAGGTTAAGAATTGTTCAAAGTGTATGTCAAAGATAATAAAGGTTTAAAAAAGATCCAACTCATTCTAATTTTAGGCATGCACGTACATATGTGTACAGATACACATTTTTAAACAAAAGTCACAAATTCATATTTACTTTAAGAATTGTCGTTTACTTAGCTTGGTGGTTTAATATATTTAAATTATTGCTGTAATATAATCATAAAAAATACTTACTTACATCAACTGTTCTTTTTCTCAGAAGATAGCAGACCAGGAAAATATAAGAACTTGGTTAGGAAAGTGTTTCCTTAACAGAGTCATAATTTAAGTATAAGGAAAGAAGATTTGTATTTGTGTCCATAAGAAAATATCCCCTAACTGGTGTTTGTTGTTGCTGCTGCTGTTGCTTGGGGTTGTTTTGTTTTGTTGTTACCTATTCTAGCTTCACTAAAATACAAAGTTATTGAAGTTATTGGGTTTTTTTAAAAGTAATTTGCCTATAAATATACAGATGGAGAAGACAGCTTTTAAGGGAAAAAGCATGGATTTTAGATTGAGGTTGCTTTTAGTTTAGTTTTGTTTTAATTCTCTCTTTACCCTGTTTCATAAAGTACCTATTTCATAGGTTAGCAGCCAATGATCAGGTAAAAAGACGGCAACAGACACGAGAAATATATAACCACAGCAAAGCCTTCTTTAAAGCAGTTGCCCTTAAACTGTTTTTTTTTTAAAATCATACTACCAAGGTTCAAAATGTTCTTTTAAAAGGTGTACTTAATGAGTCTTATTGATTTTGACCACTGCCGTTCATTTATCAGTTTAACTGAGTTATGGCTCTTAATCACATCTTAGTGCCCAAAACTTCTAACCTGAAAAGAAAAAAAGAGAGAGAAAACTTTGTTACTGGCTTTCTGACAATGGCAGGGAGTGTGTTAAACCAGTGTAAAATTCAATTAAACTGTCTAGCCAGGTTTTTGAAGCTGAAATGCAGACCCTTTCTGTTAAGCTTCTTATTTTCCTGTGACCGACACCGGTGGATGCTAGGTTATGCCAAAACCAACAGGCTGTAAAGTACCTTGTTTCATGCTCCCAGCTGATCAATATTTTTATTTTCCAGGCTTGCCCAGNTGAGTAGAAACACCTTTTTTTTTTTTTTTTTCCCCAAGACCTAGCCTATTTATCCTTCTCTGAACTGCTGACCATAAAATATAGACAAGCATCTTCTACTGGAAGATAATAAACATCCAAGAGTTTTTGCGCTGAGAAAGCAATAATATACTTTTTCTCTTCTCCCCTGCCCACTGCTCTGTCCTCTGTCTTCCTGTTCTGAAAAGATTTTGATTGTTTTTTATTACTCACATCATTTAATGATTACATCATGATATTTCTCAGTCTTCCTAGACTACATTCATGTAATTAAAGGGGAAAAGTATGCTAGGAGCCATAAACAATAATAGTAATCCAGTGTCTTTAAAGTGTTGTATTATCTACAGTCCCTAAGCATACAGTCTGTAATATCTTCCATGATCATTTTTCTGACTTTATTGAAATTTTTGCACATTTTTTTTAAATGAAACTAGGAAAAGCTTAGTGTATCTTTCTCATAGAACAATTCAACTACCATATCCTTAAGCTCCTCTTGACTTATTCAAAGTGTATAAACATCTGCTTAATACCATTCAAGTTATTCAATTCTCTGGTTTCCTTTTATTGTGAATTTAGGCTAAGCAGAAGTAGAAAACATAATTTACTATGGAATCAATTGGCTAGTGCTCAATATTATGAAGTCAGTTTATTTTTAATATTCAGCTTTAATAATTTCAATAATTCACCATAACCCTGGTAGTCATTTTTTTAATATATTAAATGTGTTATACTGAGCAAGATACAACAATAAAAAGTATTCTTGTAGTTCTGTAGTTAGAGCAATGTTATAAAAGCTCTTCCTTAATGTTTAACGTATTAAGAGGATTTGATTATAGGAACACAGGTAGTAAAAACAGAAAATACAAAGTTTTTATGACACATGTCTTCTTACTGCTCTCCCCGTGAAGAAATAAAAAGTAAACCAATCAGTGACACAAACTACCAATAAGTCTATCACAGGCCCAAGAGGCAAGGAATAATGCCAGGTGGTTTGTTTTCATATTGTTATCATTATTCAATTTATGTAAATATTCTCAGTAGAAAACTGTAATTCCTCCACTGTCCTTCAGTCCCAAATTGGATTTTGTGAAAGTATTTAGTATTATACTGAAATACACACACACACACACACACATCCCCCTATATATGTTATATATATGTTCCAGATATAACTCCTATGAATACATTGTGTTTATACTTATGTAGCAGTTTTTTTATCATAACGTACTATGGTGAAATCCTTATAGCCTGAACTTGATTGAAATCCAGTCATATATTTTTCAAAATCATAGTCACTTTTTGTAACTGTATAGCAGTTTTTTATCAGTATTTTTATTAAATAACAGCCTAATGGATTTGATACTTTGTTTCTTTTCCCTTTTCCCCTAAGTTAGAGAATTCTAGTCTTGAAAACTTGACACGTGAGGACTATTTTAAAGCCACTGTTTTCATTACTTGCACCTATGTTCTTTAAAATAACTGTCATAGAAGAATAGAAATTGGTGTTTAATATCACAGAAATATTTGAAGGTTTGTTTAATGGTGTAGCTTTTGAAAAACATAAATTGTAAAGAGAATAGTTGGGGAAAAATAAATGAAAACAAAATGAATTTCTCGTTTAGAGAGTTACAGTATATTCTATTTATAGGTATAACAAAGTGATTTTGAAAAATCCATTTTTCTCAATCTGGAATTCTGATTAGTTTTTCAAAATAATATTGAAGGTAACTCACGATTTATAATTATCAAGTTTAAGTTCATAACTGGTAATTTAGAATTAGTTTACTATGCAAATATAAATGCTAAGCTAGTACACTTATAAACATGTATATATATCTGTATCAACCCATCGAAAATAAACTAGTTAAATAATGATGTAGATAGACAAATCCAAATGTGTGTAATTAAGCAGTATTTAATCTTGAATAAAAGCAAGATGCATGGTGAGTTCAGTCATCCTCAGCTCTTTTACTAGGCGATGGACTGCCATCTATTGACTTACAGTAGCCCTCACATGTGAATGTGGCATCACTTAGCAATGACCAAGTAATGAAGCCTAGGTTAGAACTGCCACCATACATTCCTTTAAACCACTCTTCCTAAAACTCTGGAAATTTCTGCATTTAATCATTGATCGATTTCTTTTTCTAACCCAAAATGTCCATTTCTCACCCAAAATGAGCTGTGCTTTTGGAGGAATACATTGATTAGTATATCCATTTTGAAAATGTTTACATATGAGAACTTCTCAGTTACTTTTATCTGGTTTTTATCAGTAAGACTAGAAGGACATTTACACAGCCTAAAGTTTAACAACTACAATTTAAGGTTTATTTGGGAATTGCTTTCTTTCTTTAAAAAAAGAAGTTTATAGGTTAAATAGAATATTATTTCCCAAATACACAACAGAGATGGTGAAGTTGATTGGTATAAGTTGACTTGCAAAATTTTCCAAATCAAAAATTTCTTAAAACACATTCTAAAGTAGATGAAAATCAAAGAAGGGAAAATGTTCACTATTTGCAGCAATTAAATGAGATAAAATAAAGCTTCCTTATCAACTTGTATCTGAATAGAACAGCTTTTTAACCAAACTTGACAGGTCTTCCCTACATTAAAAAAAAAAAAAAAAACTAAGACCCTCATTTTCAAGGGTACATGCCAATAAAACTCTAATAAAAAGATACTATATAGATATATAGATACTGTGTGTGAATGTGTGTGCACGCATATTATAACAACTAATTTGCCTATGGCTATAAAATTGTCATGTAATTTAATAACTTTAGATGATCACTTTAGAGCCCTGCATAGGAAAAAGAAAAATATATTATTTTATTTAGCAATTAAATAATTTCCCCAACTAGTTTATGTATTTACCTCTTCAAAAAAGTTTATAAAAGTTTTTTAAATCTTCAATACTATAGTACTGTTCTTGCATTTTAATTTCTGTTATATTTTCAGATTTTGATAAAGCTTGACTTTGAAAATTCTTTTTCATCTTTCAGATAACTCATTCTAGATAAAAACTCCCCTCTTTATTCAAGAGGGAAAGCCCCTTCCCCCATTCCCTGTCATTTCTAGTCTCATTTATATTAAAAGTCCTAAGTCAAAATGGCCACCAACAGAGTTTTACAGCCAACAGAATTTTTAACTAGTAGAGGCTATAATTTGACATGCTTTGGACATTTTGTTAATCTTGTTTTTATCTACTTACTTTAAAAAAGTAACCAGGAGTTTGCTATCTGGGGGCTGTGTGTGTTGAGAATCAAAAAGGACAATGCATCTTTTATGTTTAATTTTGCGCCTGGATTGCTTTGTGTGCATTGTTAAAATGTTACAACCTACTACCTTTTACTTTAACTAAAAGTTTAAATAGGAAGCAAATGTAACCTTTTTGGAAGAATTACCTTTTAAATGATTTCTTTATATATAGTATTTCGAATGCCTAGAATTCACACTTCAAAAAGTAAAATACTTGCTGTCAGGGAAATGGGAAGGCATATGGCTTCCTTGCCTTCCTGTCTAGCCTAGGAAAGAGGTTGTGTGACCAGAGTCAATCATGTCTTACCTGAACTAGTTGAGCGCCAGAGTGTGGGCCATAATTAACAATATTGTTTCATCTTATCACTCACTTGTCTCTCCTGATCTGGAAACATCACTTTAGAAATGTGTTTTCTGAGTATGGAAATGAGAGTTTTACACTAAACAAGAATGTTAATCTAAAGCATTTTATGTCATACAACACAGTAGATTACCCTAAAAGTGAACAGATTTAAATTTAACTTTAGAGGGGTGTTTTATAGTCCAAAAGGAAGGAATAATAAAGGGGAATTTGGTTGTGAGCCTGTAGTTATCCAAAAGTCTTTAGCCGAGAATTGTGATGTAAGACAGGAAGGGTAACAATATTCTAACTGCCTAACACTAAAATAACTTAAAATGAAAAATACAAAACTTTCCAAAAGTCAGCCTCAAGCCAGAATCTTTTTTTTTTTTCTGAAAAAAAAGTCCCTCTTTCTCTCTTAATTGAATACACATTAAGAATCCTACATCTCTTGGGGCGCCTGGGTGTCTTAGTCGGTTAAGCGTCCGACTTTCGCNTCTCCTAGAAATAAATAAAAAACATTAAAAAAAAAAAAAAAGAATCCTACATCTCTTTCTCAGAGCTCTTCGGCTACCTGGGCAGAACCGCTAAGAACCGCATCCACAGTTAGATACCAAGTGATATATCTTTTTTCGTGTGTATGTTTAAGGAAATAGGACTAGTTACGCACTGTATTTTAAAGTGTTAAAAGAACTCCAGAGAAGAGTGAGAACTAGGCCTCACTCTGTTTTGGAATTATTTAAATCAACTTTTTTTTATGGGGAGGGGGACCATATCTCGAGGCCTGGCATACAGATTATCCTAAACTAACACTTGGCAAATTCGTTTTGGAAGCCCTTACTTTGCTAGTTCAGTTCAGTTTGCCAACTTCCTCAAGAACCAGGAGCACCCTTGTTTAAACTGTAGGGGTTTTCCCCCCTCCATATCTGGTGTTGCTATTTCAATGCTTTGATTGGTTAACTGCTGCTATTGAGATATTACATCTCTGTCAAATTATCAGAGATTTAGTTTTCATTAAAAATGTCCTTAGCACTGCAATGCTGCTGAGGTGAGTATAATCATGCTCTGATGATTCAGAAGGAACAGGACTATTTTGTAGTACCCTGAGGCCATCTTCCCATTGTAGTACTGACTACAAAATATTATCAGACCGCTTTATGTTTGAAGTTACTTGGCATCTGAATGAAAAGAATTTCTGAATGAGCACTGATGACTGTTTTCTAATACTTCATACATGATAACAGAGATAGAAGATACATTTGAAACATGACTATAATTTTAAAATATTTTTCAGATGGAAAATTTATATGAATTCTTTTATATTTATTTAAATACCCAACCTGTTCTCTAAAGAATTTAGTGTCAATATTTTGCTAGCAATTTATTTTACTTCGATCTTATGTTTAGAATTTACTATAAAATGTAATTACTACATTTACCAGGTAGGTCAGCTGGGTTTTATTTTTAAATCTTTATTCCACTGGCATGTTGGACCACATTTTTTGAGAACTTATCATTGGAAGCAATTGGAAAATGCAATTTCAAGCAAATGAAACCTGGAATTATCAATTTCAATAAATGAGATTCATTTAAAAATAAATACAATTTGCTAAATGGTCAAAAAGCAATTTTCTAAAGCTTCTGTGAAAGGAAGTAGGGGAAAAAGAGAACATTGTGAATTACATATACACATGATATTTTTTCCCCTCACAGTGTTATTCTCAGAAATTTAGAGATTGAATGTATACAAACTTATGAATGGGAATAGAATAAAATTTAGATTTGGATATTAAATGTATTTGTCTTTATTAAAACATATAGGAGAATCTTCATACTTTCTTCTTTTCTAAGAAATACTGAGGTGTCCTCCCCTTCAGAGAGAATTTCCAACTTATTTGATTATCAGGGTTTTAATGCAAAAATTAGTTTTAAATGAGAAATCACTATGGCATATTTTGAGTATGTTTTTTTCTTGTGTTAACATATTTATTACCAAGTGTTTTATAACATTAGTTCTATTCTAAATTTAAGTATTTCAGATAATCAGGCAATGAAAAGTATGCAGCATTGATGCAGTTTTTAAAAGATCCATTATTAATGTTTTGGCCTAGCTGCAGCTGTGTTTTTGCAATCTTCTAAATATCTGAAGATGTGTCCAAATAACCCATCATCATCATTTCTGCTCATTTTCTTGGTAGCACATGTTGTTCAGTAATAAACTGATTGAAACTGAAGCTCTGCTATAACAACTGACTTTTCCCATTTGACAAAAAAATTCCCTGTGCCTTTGTCTGCCCTTAGTAGCTGGGGGCAAAAACCATTCATTACATTTAGGACTTACATATTTACTATATAGGCTTCAAGTTTTACTTCTGTTTTAAAATTTTAAGGGAATACTTGTTATGGTCTTCCTTTTCTGTTAGCAGATTTTTCTCCTGAGGATGATAAAAAGATGTAAATTACATTTGAACTTTTTACTGCCTTTTTCTCTCTTCCCTAGGTATGTTCGTCTTTACTTAGAAAGGAATAATAGTCATTATAAGGGCAGTTTCCTCTTGATACTTAAATTCTGTGGTGATTAAATTCTATTTGTACTTATATTTTTAAAATATATATAACATTGTTAAAAGTCTGTTCTTCTCCTTAAGGAATGCATACATTATTCATTTAATCCCAAATAAAACTGTTTTTTTACTCACAACTCTACACTTTGAAATAGTGCCCCTATTATAACAAAAATGAATATAAACAGGTAGCCTGAAATTTTTCAAAATGCAGTTTAGTACTGTATAGTATCTGGCTGTATAATAAATTGTAGTTTAAAAATCTGAAATGTTGAATGATCCCTATTCTGGGTCACGTTAAGCACACATAAAATGACCATAAGTATTATGTAGAATGATTTTAGCATATTTAAGTGATTATTTTTCATGTGTATTTTGAACAGGTGACTCATGTCATCCTTAAATAAATATATTCCAACTGATTGAGCCTGTCATAATCTTCTCCGGACATTCCAGTGCAAAAAAAAAGTAGATAAAATATATTGGACCAGTAATATTTGTATTCAACATTCCTTTTAGTAGTCATGCATGTAAATGACATGGTAGATTACAATAATTCCTAACAGGTCTTAAGTATTTAGGAATCGCTTAGTTACTCATAGTCATGATCAATCATAACCTTTAAGGGTTTTGGTCAGTCATTTGAATAATCTGCAGGAAAAGACTCCTGAAAGAATCCTTTGACATGTTGATATGAACAGTCTCTCTGAACTAGTGTCAATACTTTCTGTTATGGCATAAACTGTACAAGTAGTCTTAAATTGAATTACGTTTAAGATTTTGAAAGCAAAATCTCTTAAACAGCTACAAGTTAATGAATTATTGGTAAAATCAATCAGATTTTAGACTTGAAGTTCATTTGTCATTTGGTCCCCACATCCAAGAAAGTCATGAGAGTTATGTTTTTGTACATTTGTAATTTTTTTTTCAGCTATTTTGAACTCAGCAATGGTCATTTAGGACCAATGTCCTTATTTTTTTGGAAATACCAAAAATATTATATGAAGAAAAATGCTACATGTTAGAGACCATTTGATCAAAAAAATGTTTGGTATCATTGGAATTAATATAGAGCTTTGCCTTAATTGGTATACCAGTATACTGGTAGATCACATTTCAAGTAAGAGTTTTTCCATGGGAATGTTCAGAAATCTCTGTTAGCTTTGTAAAAAGAATTCATGTGTGTCTATCAATTGGTAATAAAGCTACCAAATTATTTTCTTTAAAAAAATTTTTTTAACAATTTATTTTTGAGAGACAGAGCATAAGCGGAGGAGGAGCAGATAGAGAAAGAGAATCTGAAGCAGGCTCTAGGCTCTGAGCTGTCAGCACAGAGCTCAACGCAGGTCTCGAACCCACAAACTGAGTTCATGACCTGAGCTGAAGTCTGATACTCACCCAACAGAGCCACCCAGGCAGCCCTTCTTTTTTTTTAAGTTTATTTCTTTATTTTGAGAGAGAGAGAACATGTATGAGTGCGGGAGGGGAGGGGCAGAGAGAGAGGGAGAGAGAATCCCAAGCACGCTCAGCACTACAGCCCGATGCAGGGTTCAGCCCCATGAACCTTGAAATCATGACCTGAGCTGAAATCAAGAATTGGAGACTTAACCAACTGAGCCACCCAGACACCCCAACTACCATGTTATTTTCATTCCTTTTTTCAAAAGTCATATGAAACCAAATCTATTAGATAGATTATGAGGTCATCTTTATAACTTTGTAATATACCCATGTCTGTAAATGCCAATTTTACATAAATGTTGTTCTTTACATGTATTTGTGGATCACCCCCACATTTCTTTTCAGTTAGGGGAACTAAATTTTGGATCATTTATTAACTTTATACAGTACAATCTCAAATTTATCTTTTGGATCTCTTCCATTTCCTTTATTTATAGCTATACCACATTTCCTCCTTGTTTAGTAAAGTCCTTAAGAAACATGCAGTAAAATTGATTTGGAGTGGCAAACTCATTCTGTGGAAATTACTAGGGAATGTTTATTATAGGGAAAAGAATGCCAGCTTTGGGATCAGACATTGGCTCAAATTCTGGCTCTTTAATTTTCTAGATGGTCAAACCTAGTTAAAATATTTGGCTTCTAAGATCCTTGGTTTCTTCATCTGAAAAATGGGAATGGTGCCTTCTTGTTGTAAGTATGCAGTGAGTTAATAAATGTAACGTACTTGGCCCAATAGTTAGCAGATAGCCCATATTCAACACTGTGTGAGCTCCAATAACGCAAACTCATAGACAGCCTTACACCTGTAGAGATGACCTCTGGACAATAGCCCAAAATTAGTTACCTCACTTTTCATTTTCTAATTATTTATCCTTGTCCTTTCTAGAAATATAGGCAACGTTTAAGTATAGCAAAGTTGTTGTTTTTTTAAATTCGATTTGCCCAAAAATCACTATAAAGACATTTAAGAAGTAGATCACAAAAAATATTTAGGCTATTTCTTCTCCTAATGAAAATGACTATATAAAATTTATGTCATATAAAGATACACTGATGTCATTTTGAAAAATATCACATATATAATATAATGAATATATGTTAGTAACATTCAGTTCCTAAATGGTAGCTTCAGTGTCATCTGAATATAGTTATCTATCATAAGCAAATGTAATCATATAAATCTTTGCTTCCTCTATAAATAATGATTTTATTAAGAAATTGAGTAATTCTCACCCATACGCATATACCAATCATAATACTTTCTGCTAGGGTTAGAGGGTTTATGTTAATCAGATGAAAATAGCATATTAGTTTTTTTGTACTCAGATAAAACTGCTTCATGCCTTCACATGACTGATGCCAGAAACCAGCCTGATTTCACAGCAAGATGTGGGAGGTACGAGAGCTCGGTCACTTCTACACTTTTTTAGTATTCTCACATAGGCCCAACAAAAAAGAGAACACAAAATTAAGCATTTTCTTGGTGCCTGTGATTTGTATTCTTTCCAAGAGCATTCCTATTCCATGTTATTTCAAAGAGCAGCAGAAGCTAAGATCGGGCATATTGTAAAAGCAAAAAAAGCGCTACTTTCCCCCTCTTTAGACAGGTCCTTCCAGCTGCGGAGTCTCCTGCCTTCGTGACTGTCACTTAAGAGTATCTCAGATGAATAAGCGGGCTTGGGTGGGGAAGGGGATGCTGTGTGTTGTAAGTCATGTAGAGTCATGGTAAAAATGAAAATATTGGTGTTTATCTGAATCCTCTGTGTTTTAGCTACTAAATATAATAGAGCTACGGTTCTATTATTCTACAATTTCCCGATAATGGTTTGTATATGCAAAATATATAAGCAAATTTGAATATGTTAAGTAGTTCATATGGTTGGAAGATGTATACTAATGTGGCTTCTGTGTTTATAGTCTACCCCAATAAACATTCAGATGAAGTATCCATGGATCCACACACGTATGTGTTCTTTTCTGTCCCTTCCCCCCACATCCTGTCTTCACACCCTCCTCATCCCTCCACCCTGCTTCAAAGCTTGTGGTCCTTTTCCATCCGTGTACTAAAAGGTTCTTTGTAAACCAGGCCATTTGTCCATCATTGTTTGGGGTCCAAACAGTGGTAAGATACCCTGTCACCGATCCCGCGTGCTATGAATGGCAGCTCCTCTCCGGACAATTGGCGGAGGGGCCGAGAAATATTCCTGAGAGGATTATTTAACCTTTCAATTTAGAGGGCACAAAGCCTGGCTGATTAATGAACTTTCTGATGGGCGCCGATAAGCGGATCTATTTCTTTATTTCCCCTAAAAGTGATTCCTTCTCCTGTCCATATTACTATAATCTTAAACCTAAAATGTGGCAAATAGATTAAAAAACAGCACTAAAGAGTTTATCTGGCTGGCAAACTGAAGGAGTGAAATTAAAATTGGTAATGACAGCAGTGGCTCAGCCTCATATGTGGTTTTTAAATGCACTGTGTATTTTGAAGAGACTTATTCTACAGCGCGCCTGGTAATGACTGCTTTTGGTGCACAGTCTGGGGCTGGCTCCTTTTCTCCCCACCCTCCCCCCCCCCCCAAAAAAAATGAGTTGTGTTATCTGGATGGCTGCAGACACATCCGAGGCCCCCGCTCTCACTGCACGGGCAGACAAGGTCGATAGCATTACAAGGTATTTGTGGCAGCGCTTGTTTCAGTTTTCAGAGCTGCCAGTTTCCAGGCGGATTTGAATTACAAAAGAAGAAGCTGGCATGAAAATTGAAAGGTTTTATCGGCTGGTCTGAAGCCTCATAGCACATTGCTTATTTATGCAGTCCATTTGCACCAGGAAATATAAAAAGGAAATACATTTTTAAAATAAGGCCATAAAGACCCAGATATGTTTAAGATGGCAAATAAAATATAGATACCTATAATATCTTTCCAGGAAACGATTTTCACTTAATGTTGCACATTACTTCAGAAGAGCATTTGTGTTGCTGTCATAAATTTGCGCGTTCGTGTCACTGTGTAGGTAGTCCCTGGGGATTAAGAAGGAAGCCTTTGCTAACTTACTTTAAAATTAAAATAGACGGAGGGATAGCCCTGCAGTTTGAGAGCTACATTGGAAATATTTAAATAGGGTGGTAAATTAAACTTAAACTAACATTTTTGCATTCCATGTAAAATTAGCTATGGCCCAGTGAATAAATGCCACTACCTTTGGAGAAAATTGGGATGCTTTTTAAGCCATGAAGATTTGGAGCATTCAGGGAGTGAATTACTGTGATCCTTACTGTCTTGCATATGCTCATTGTTCTCTGTTTACTGAGGTTTTCTTTTTTTGTTGTTGTTGTTGTTTTCCTGGGGGTGGGGGGTGAGGTGGGGAGAATGTTGGGTGGGATCTCATTTACCAAAAGAAAAGTGATAAATTAGTAAGTTTAATGGCTTCTTTTTATAAACCCTGTGCTTCATTTATTTTAGTCTTCAAATATGTCACCTTTTAGACTTTTGCCTAATGCTTAATGTTGTGAATAGATTGTCTTTTCACTATTGGGAGTTACCAACAATTTACCTCTCTTCGTATTCCTTTAGTATAGTTTTATCGACTTAGTGAAAAAGATACACTCACCAATCCCTGGTACTCTTGGTTACATAAAATAAAGATACACATATACAAACACGCAGTAGTGAAAGGCCTTGAATTATCAATGGTCTTACCACTGGTCATTTGCAGCCTTCAACCCATTGGTTTGTAAGACTCAGTATCCGAAAGAGGTGTGGGGAGGAAGTTAGGTGTGTATGGGAAATATCAAATCAATAAAGCAACACTCTTCATTCTGCTGCAGTTCAAATGAACACTGTTTTAGAATCCATTTTCCAATAAAGCAAATTACTCTCAGCTAAACCATGAGAGATGCAATTTTTTGCAATTTTCATTTTTACCAGTGTCTGGTACCTTTCTCGTGTTTTCATGACCTGGACTAATTATTTCATGTAGTTTTTTTTTTTAACAGAGGAAATATCAAAAGCATACACGTCTGCTGCATGCTAATGATGTGCTGTACATTTTTTCATGAATTTTCATGGATTTTTTTCTACGTAGCATGTGTGGCTTAATGATGTAATCACCCGATAGACTAGAAAATGCTCCAAAGGAGACGTTCCGGTCTGTTGTGTACATAATACATGTTTCAAAAATCTGCCTAATTAAGGAATTACCCAATGGATTGGGAGTCTGTTGGGTACATGACATAGTTTTTTTTTAACACATAAAAAATACAGGTATATCATTATATATGGTACTTTTAATGGCATTTTTAGGATGTAGGGGAAATTAGTAGCAATGTCCTCTGGAATACAATTGAATTTTTTTTTTCCCCTGAAAAAAAAAAAGAAAGCTTAAAAAACTTTATGAAGGAAGCTTTGTTTTAAAATAATTTCAAAGCCTTTCATTTGGGGAGAAAATTCCTCCCAGTATTCGTCAAGAGGAAGTAATACTGTGACTGTTCGCCAGAATGGTTTGCAGATGGAAGACTTTGTCCCAAACCGTGATTGGAACAGACCTGGTATCTGCAGGTGTGAGGACCCACCCCAGAAAAACACTGTCAAGGGAGGACAGGACCTTTGTATCTTTGGTCAGATCTTGGTATCTTGGGAATCATCATTTTTGCCTTGTCACAGACTCAGCTTTAGTTCAGTTCACTACACAACTGTTTACCTAATTTTTACATTTCTTGCCTGCATTTCTTGGGGCCCCAGATTTGATTTTTCTTAAATACATTTCAGTTACATTTCATTGGCATTTATATTGTAAACAATACTAAAGGAAAGGAAGGGCTTTCATTCTCTTTTCCCTACATACTCATTTAGAAAACTTACTTATAAAACTAAACTTATTTACAAAACTAAATAAAATACTTAAAAACTGTATCTGATCTCTAGAGTAAGCAATAAAAATAATATCTTTAAAGAGGAAAAAATATGTATTTTAAACTGAAACTTTTCTGCTCTGCTGTCAAATTCATCCCATTAGTCACTTCAAACAATGGACTTTGACCATGATGCCCTAACATTTGAGTTAACATTTTCTTGGGAAATCCTATTTAATACTTGGGTTGGATTTTTTTTTAAATACATGACTTTTGGGGGGAGGCTTGTGCCATTACTGAGAAAGAATAATTTGATTTGGAAATATTTTGAAAGAATTAGGTCATTCTCAAGCATGAAAAGCATATCGATTTAAGAGGCCTATGAACAAAAGTGACTTGTCCAGAAAGACGAACTAAACTCAAATGTTACATTTGGTCATGAATACATTTACCTCAAGTGCTTAATGTATTTGCTTTTTAATATATGTTCATATAACAAATTGGATTAATAAAAACATATAGTCTAGTCTTTAAGCATATGTGTGATTATAAAAATAAGTCCATTTTGTATTCACAAGAGTAGAAAATTCCCTTTAATTAGTGAAATTGATTGCATATCCTATATAGTAATGAGCTTCAACTAGATGCAAACCCTCATTGGATCAAAGTCAGTTTAGATAAGGGCAGCTCAAGGTCACAGAGGGAGATGCCCAGCAGATTCATTTGCATAAAAAATTACTGTTGGAAATAGGACACTGAGGCAGCTCTGGCGTTTTGATCTCTTGGCCTTTGTCATGGAGATTCCTAGTTGTGAAGGGAGTAAGGCCAGTGTCCCAGATAATGATTAACTGTTTTAATGGCATTCATTCATTCATTCCGCACTAACTACTCATGCAGAAAAAAGGGTTATGTAAAATGACATTAGAAGAAAATCATTTGTAATCGTTGCATTGGGCTGCACTTTGAGGAGACATTAGGAGTAAATCCGTGGCGTGGTAGGCTTATGCTTTATCTTCTGATATTTACTGAGTTTAGTGGTGCATGAAAAGCTTTCAGCAAGAATAGCAGATGGGATGGACCTTTCATAGGTAATGCTATCTACCAGGTTATTACTTCTATATATTGATAGTAAAGTAATCTCCAAGATATCACCCTACAAATATAGATTATTTAAATGTCTGTAACAAAAAAAAAAAAAAAAAAAGTAGTTTTATAAATATGTAACTTTG
>NW_027528859.1:3783399-3826295 GCF_008692635.1 Crocuta crocuta | reverse complement strand
CCTTTCATAAATAGTTCACTTGGTAACCCTTGGGTCAAAGTCTCTGGATAAATTTTTAACTTAAAAAAAGTTCTAGAAGACTACATTCATTCCCTTACATTTAACTTTTCATCCACAATATAGACTATATGACAGAACCCTGAACTTAGAGCTAATCAGTTGACATATTCTGTGTTAAATTGGACCTTTACTGTTAATTAAAAATAAAGACATGCTCCAAGGCAGAAGTAGTGAGTCACAGATTTATATTTCTAACACTTTAAATAGCTGTAAGATTTTTGTTAGATCGCAGTATGAGAACATGTCCACTGGAAATCATTATTGAGTTTTCAGTACTGTATTCTAATACAGAAATGTTCTCTAATTAGGTAAGATCTAGGCTGATTTCATTCCTATTAAGTCCTAGTACATGATAGTTTATTAAAATGAGAGTATGTAGATAGCGTTTGTCATGTCATTTACTAATTAATTATTGTGAAACTGTTTAGAATTTCATAGCACAATATAAATCCTGTTGCTATTTTTATTAGTAATAATGGAAGTTTCTAACTAGTGACATTATTCAGATGAATGAACATCCAAATGTTTGCACTTCATCCAGGGGCATAAATGAACAGTGGGGCTAAATTTAAGGCTCTTTGAATGAAATTACTTTCAAAGTAAAATAAGTGTCAACATGAAACATGCTTTCAAAGTCTTGATTAAGATGGATCTCTTTATCCCTGGTACTGTAAAACTGAATTCCTATTCTCTTTATATTGCTAATTCTTTACTGATTCTGCCAGAGTATGTACCACACTCTCAGTTTGAAGTAGGGGAGACACTTGGGAAGCTGTATTAATTCATGCAGACTTTTTAATATACCAAAGCATAATTTAAAAAATTGTCCATTAGGGGCACCTGGGTGGCTCAGTTGGTTGAGCATCCAACTCGGTTTCAGCTCAGATCATGATCTCAGGGTTTGTGAGATCGAGCCTCGCCTCCGGCTCTGCACTCACTGTGCTGTGGGCACAGAGCCTGTTTGGGAGTCTCTCTCTCCCTCTGTCTCTGCCCTCGCCTCTCTCTCCCTCTGTCTCTGCCCTCACCCGCTCACTTGTACTCTCTCTCAAAATAAAAAAATAAATTATCCTTTAATGACATGAAACAATTGATATCATTTCCCAAAGTATCCAAATTATTAACAATAACTAAAATACATTGGATGCCTACTATGGGCCATGTACTTTACCTATGCATTACCTCATTATTCATCTATTAATATTTACTGAACTCTTACATATATCTGGCCCTGTCCCTGGATCTAGGGTATAGCAGTGAACAAAAAAAGAAATCCCTGCCCTCACAGAGCTTATATCCTTCTTGCCTGGGAATGCAAGTTGAGGGATAAACAAAACAAACTAGCAAAATATATTATGGGAAATGTGATGAGTGACATGGAGTTTTTTGTTGTTTTTTTTTTAAAGCAGTGAGGCAGGGTAGGGAGCACCAGTTGGAGAGAGCTGGCAGACTTAAAAAAGAAGATCAGGAAAGCATTACTAATATGAACTTTGAGCCAAGACTTGAAGGAGGTGAAGGAGTACCCATGTTTATCTGGGCAAAGAGGACACAGGCCGATGGAACAACATTAGGACTACCTGTAATTTCTCAAACATAGGCAATAAAATAATGCAAAGAAATTCCATAAAAGTTCTGCTCTGTGTCTTAACCCGTTGCAGAGATTTTCAGTGTTCGAATTTACTTTAAACACATTTATTGACTCCATAACTCATTTCCACTCTATAAAATTTTGGAGTCTTTAAAAATCTACTTCTTCACCACCTATTTTTGAGTACTTTTTTGTTCTAATTTAGGCATTGGCAAACTTCTTCTGTGAAAAGCCAGGTAGTAAATAGTTCAGCTTCACTGACCATACGGTCTCTGTCATAACTGTGTTCTTGTAGCATGAAAAGTAGCCATAGATAACTGGATCGTAGGGTAGTTCTACCTTTACCTTTCTGAGAAATCCCATACTGTTTTCCACAGTGGCTGTACCAGTTTGCATTCACCCTAGCAGTGCAAGAGGGGTCCTTTCTCACTATACCCTCACCAACACTTGTTGCTTCTTGTGTTTTTGATTATAGCCATCTGGATGTCTTCTTTGGAGAAATGTCTGATGAGCACTGGTGATATATGGAATTGAAGAAAAGTAACCTTAGATAATCTGTAAACAGATGTGCCTGGCTGTGTTCCAATAAAACCTTATTTTCAGACATTGAATTTTGAATTTCATAGAATTTTCATGTGTTGCAAAATACCTTTTTTTTTAAACCATTTAAATGTAAAAACATTCTTGCCTCTGGGCTGTACAAAAACAGGCAATGGGCTGGATTCAGCCTATCAGCCATAGTTCACCAACACTTAGTCTAGATTCTTGGCATAGGGATACACAGTGGACTAAAAGATCTTTTACCTCAGCACCTTACATTCTAGCAATGGGGAGGCAGAAAATAGACATGATAATCAATTTTGTGCATGAGAAGGTGAAATGGGGAAAGGAGGCTCAGGAGCACTGTAGAAGTATTAAATAAAAGTGGCCATTACTCTGAGAGGATGTGATGGGAAAGAGCCACTGAGGAGTTCAGTAGTGTGGCATTCACGTGTTCTGTATTCCTAAGGAAAAACCAGCAGTGCCATGGGGTTACCAGTAGTTCTCCTGTGAGGAAATCCCTGTTTGCATCCATACCAAGTTCTAGTGTCTAGTATCCCTCTTATCCCATCTCAGGGGTTTGCACTCCCTGTCCCCATGCCTGAGGCCTAGAATGCTGTTCCCCAGTCACTGCATACTTGGGGGTATTTTTGTCACAAGAAGTGACCATCCCAGTGAGAGTTTCTCTAAAATTCAATTTAAGTCACTGCCAATGACTTTAATTCCTTTAATTCTATTTTAATTGCCTGTGTGCCATTTATTACTACCTGATAATGTGTGTGTGTGTGTGTGTGTGTGTGTGTGTGTGTGTGTGTGTGTGTTGTTGGTTTATCTGTCTTCCACCATGGGAGATGTGAGCAGGGATTTTTGTCTGACTTCCCAGTTACCTAATCTATTCTAAGGTATCTGGCATATATTAGGCACTCAATTATTTTTGAATAAATTAATAAAAGAATGCATGTATATGCTCATGCCATGTGCTCAGCACTCTGGTAAACATCACTGATGGAGGCGTCCTTGAACTTGTTCTGCTCTACTTGTCCCCTTCCCTTCTCCTGTACACAACCTGGCATCTTGAAAAAGTTGTTGGTGTTCTGTTCTTCAGTTCTTTCTACTTACAGTAAACCCATTACAATCTGGCTTGTATCCCTACCCCTCAAATAAACTGCTCACACTGGGGTCCAGTTGCCAGCAACTTCCTAATTGCTAATCCAGTGGATTTCATAGGCTTTATCTTATTTAACCCACCAGTAGCTTTTGACAACTTCTCCCTCAAATCATTATGTGGTCTGCCTTCACATCCATGACACACATTTCTTGGTATGATTTCTTTCTCTTAAACCACATGTATACTCATGGTTGCAATTTTGTGTCACATCAGGTAACACAAAGATGGAAAAATAATTTCTGCTTAATAATTTCATGTCTTTCTGGCGCTCTATACCTGAACAAATTTATGAGCCACTGCAGTGAGTGAGTGGTACATGCTTGTGTACACACCTGTCAAAACTGTAGCTTGACGACTTTTAGTTTGTCTTACTTAATTCATGAACCACGAATCTTTATTAGAGAATATAAGACCTTTGTTAGTTATTATATCCCAATTGACAATAGCAGAGATTATAAATTCCATTTTGTGTAGCATTTGTAGTCATTTTCAGTAGAAAAGCTCTTTTAGGCTACTATTATCCTCCAGTTTTCCATTTTAGGAAACAAAAACGGAAAGTTGAAAAAGATTTTTATAACCTATAAATTATTTTCCCATGTCAAGAACATAAAACCTCCACAAGCCACCAGTTTGCCACATTAAACAATAATAATGAACCTAGTTGGCAGACCGCACTCTTTGTTATAGCTTCCCAACAAAGAACATAAGCATGTCGCCTGGCTGGCTCAGTCAAGGGAGCATGCTGCTCCTGATCTCAGGTTCATGAGTTCGAGCCCCACATTGGGCATAGAGCTCACTTTAAAAAATAAATAAGAAATAAACTTATCCAAGCATATTCCCATTCTCAGCTCTTTCTTCCAATCTCCAAAAAAAAGTGGAGTGGGAGGGCAATTAGATTTTTCTCCTTCTATTTTTTTAAATTTTTATTTAAAAAATTTTTTTTTGTTTAATGTTTCATTTATTCCTGAGAGAGAGACAGCATGAGCATGAGAAGGTCAGAGAGAGAGGGAGACACAGAATCTGAAAACAGGCTCGGGGCTCTGAGCTCGCTGTCAGCACAGAGCCCAACACGGGGCTTGAACCCACAAACCATGAGATCATGACCTGAGCCGAAGTCAGACATTTAACCGACTGAGCCACCCAGGTGCCCCTCTCCTTCTGTTTAAAGCCCCTGCCACCTCAGGGGTTTTGCTGTATCTTCTCCCTTCTCTGCTTTTTTCAACTCCTCCATCTCTACTGGCTTCCTCACATGTTCAGATCTCTTTCTCATTCTAATAGCAAACTCTACCAAATCCCCTTCCTAAATGTTGCTCTACCTTATTCTGCCCCTTGTTATTCATGCTTCTCAAAATAATATATACCTGGGGTGCCTGGGTGGCTCAGTCGGTTAAGCATCCGACTTCAGCTCAGGTCATGATCTCACAGTTTGTGGGTTCGAGCCCCGCATCGGGCTCTGTGCTGACAGCCAGCTCAGAGCCTGGAGCCTGTTTCAGATTCTGTGTCTCCTTCTCTCTCTGACCCTCCCCTTCTCACGCTGTCTCTCTCTCAGAAATAAATAAAAACATTTTTAAAAAATTTTAAAAAAATAATATATACCTGCCATCTCCTTTTATCCACTTCTGTTCAATTTTTTAAAAAATATTTTACTGTTCAATGTAAGATACATATTGAAAAATGCATAAAAGATACACAGTTTAGTACATTAGTTACTTCCCACACACTCAAGTTATATAACACCACCGTGTTCAAGTAGAAAACTGTGGCTACCCCAAAACCTTCTGTGCATTGTTTTCTCCCCCCTGGAAGTAACTACCATCCTGGCTTCTGTGGGGAATGATTTTCTTGTTCTTTATGGTTTTATTACCTTTCCACTAATTCCAAAATTCTCACACTAAGGTTATCCACGAACAATTGCCAAATCTAACAGATGCTTCCCAGTTCTAATTTCAGTAAGCCTCTGCTGTATTTTCCATTGTAGATCAGTTCACCCTTCTTGAAACTACTCTCTAAGGTCTAAGAGTTTTATTCTCCTGTGGTTCTGCATCCTTTAACCTTTCCTTCTCTGTCCCTTTTCCAGGCTCTTCCATCTACCCCTTAAATGTCATTTTCCCCAGAATTCCATCCTGAGCTCACCGCTGTACATACTGGGTATGGTGATGCTGTCCACTCAAGTCATTTTAGCCTCCACTATTTACAGTAGATTTCATTCAGAACTAATCTTTAGTGCACACTTGTTCCCTAAGCTTTAATCTTACATATACAGCTGCCTAATGGACATCTCCACCTAAATACACAGCAGCCAAGTTAGACTTCATCATCTTTCTCTCTAATTTGGCTCCTCTTTTTTTTTTTTCCTACTGTTTCTGACACAGTTGTTGGCACTACTACCAAAGTGTTGGCACCCAACTTAGAAACCTGAAAACTACAATTTCTCTCTTCCTTCATTCCTTGTGTCTTTTCAATGTTCAATGATACCAGTTTTATCACCTCATGTATTTGCCAAATCTATTCCCTTTTTCCTATCCTTGTTACTCTTATAGTGTAGACCCTCATCACCTCACTGGATTTCCTAACAGCCACCTTTTACACTGCATCTAACCTTCCGTTCATATTCATGCCCCGTACAACTACAAGCCAAAATGGTTTCTCCAAAATAAAATTCTAACTACTCTGCTCCTATATTTAAAACAACACTTAAAATGGAAAAGCCCAGATAAGCCCCAAGCTCTTTAAGATGACATTAAGGCCTTCCCTTCTTTTGCCCTGCTTTCTCCAGACTCATTTCAGTATAGCTGGCTATGCATGTTGTACTTAGTGACCATGTATGCTCTTTCTTAGTTTCACACATTGTTCATGCTATCCCCTCGTCGTAGGATTTTCCATTCAACTTACATCCAATTCTTTAAAAGTAAATTTAAGTTTTATAAACATGCTCTGACTCCTTCCTCCCCATCCAATGATGAGTCCCCCTTGCCACTCCATTAATACCTTGTACATGTTTATATCTTCTGTCATCATCTGTTTAGATGTCTGTCATGTTCTACTAGCCTATTTTGCTTCTCTCTCTGAGATACCTAATACCTAACACAGCACTGGGCACAATGCCTAATGGAATGAGGAGCGAAGAAGAGGAAAGCACGTATTGATATGAAGTGGAAAAGAATTGTCATGTTATGCATTTTAACGTAGAGAATCATCTGGATACGAGGTCCTAAACTCTAGGAGGCAGTATTTCTAAGGAGTCTCTTACCTAAAAAGAGCCCTTTGGGAAACAATCAGGTTTTAATTATTTTCTAACATTTAATAAGCCCTCACAAATATTTATGTTGCAGACCAAACCTGGACCACCCAAGAAGCCAAAGTCCCCTTCTGGACAATCAGTCTTAGTGTATTGCTACAACTGTGGACAAGAAGGCCATTATGGACACGTAAGTTTGAGTAGCATTTGGGCATAACACATTCTGTTGTTCTCGGAGCGGTTGCCGAAAGATGAACTCAAAAAAAAAAAAAAAATGTAATTCTGAATGCTTACCTTTCTTATAAACTCACATCCTAAAGTAAGACAATGCATTTTCAACCAATTCACTTCTGTCCTGTCCCTACCACAGAAAGAGATCTGTCAGAGCACATTCTTCTAATTGTTTTAAATATACATGAACAAGTTAGGCTGAAACAAATACAGAGCTCATAAAATCAATCAGAGGAATAAAAGTAGTCAATAAAATGGTTCCACTTCTCATGAGTTCTTCTGTTTGCTATTACTTTGACACGGCCAAAATCATGATTGTAGATTTTCTATGTAGTTTTCTATGTAGCTGGAGAACGACAGCTTTCCCTGATACCGTGTTCACATAAATCTTCATCACTGACATATAAACCCCTGACGCTAGTGGAAAGACAAAGGTACTGTATCACTGACTAGCCTGTCTGCCTCACAAACATCCAGATTCCCCATCCAAGCTGCACACTTGCAGCCCCAACTAAAAGGGCCCAACTTCGTGTGTTTTAGGTGCAGGAGTGTCGAAGCAGAAGAAATCTGTTGCTGTGGGAAGGGAGGGAGTCTCCTAGCCAGTTGTCTCATTAAGTAGAAACAGCAGCAGCTCATCCCAGAGACAGGATGCAGTAAGCATAGACTCTGAGCTCTCCTGCACTCTGGGAATCCTAGGGCAGAGGAAGAAAGGCAGTTGCACAAGAAGTGGAAAATCTGTATGGAGAAATACAGTCCTGGTAGGCTTCTAACAGCTTGCAAACCAAAATAAACTAAAATGAAATCAAATCTAATGACAGGAGGTGGAAAGCATTCAGGGGGTAGAGAGTCCTCAAAATGGGTAGGGCTGTGAGCAGTGGGACGGGCAGGGGGTGGGTGAGTGCTTGCTGCACTTTGTGACTCACGGGAGTCACACCTTGAATTCTGACCACGGTGCCTCATCCAGACCTTGAGGCTGGACCTCTTCAGCAAAGGGAGAGACACAGTTCACCAACAGGTGAAGTTTTTCTTCCACACTGAGGCAGCAGGACCATGGAGTGAAGGATTACAATATGAAAGCTAGGATGAAGTTCTGATCCTCAGTTCTGGTTTTTGCTTTGGTACTGACTTCGCCATGTGACTTGACCAGCCCATTCTGGTCTTCAGTTTCTTTATCTCCAAAGCAAAGAAGTGTTGTATGGGGAGACTTCTCAGTCCTGACATTTTGATGCTGTTTCCAATGTGAACAAATCCATAGTATGGTGCTAGGGACGGAGAGACCCATACATACTTCAGTTTCATAGAACACACACTGAAAACTTTGTTAAAGAATACTTTTTCTTACAAAATTACCAGCTCTAGATCTTTTCCCACTTTTGTGCATTTCATCTTGTTGCCAAAATCCAGATGTTGCCAACACTGTTTAGGAAACATATTCACATAAGTATTCCACTGCCACACGAATGACACAGATGTACAGTTTATGCTTGCTGACCTCTTTAAAGCAAAAGGGTGTAATTTTGCATTTATGTTTGTTCAATTAAGAAAAAACAATTATAGTTGGACACATACTGCTTACTTGTCAGTCCTGCTAATGTAGATAGGAAATATATTAAAAACATTTGGAATTTATCCCGGAAATCTAGATTTAGATAGTTTTTAATTTATAATAAAGCAAATTTGGCAGCCTCATCGCTGCCATAGATGAAGAATTCTAGATTATCCACACTAATGAAGAAGATCAGTGGTGTGGCTAATCCAGAATTGTAGATAAATTATATAGCCAGCTATCAATTGTCTGTGCTAATGGAGGGGACCAGCGATGTGGATAATCAAAATATAATTTACATTTAGCTTTGGAAAATATTTATGGTACTGTATAGCTCTGTATAGCCACACCAGTCTAGACCATACAGGATCCAAATAGAAGGCTGTGCAGATGATTAAAGATGTCTGAGGGCCCCTCCCTTTCAGTTTCAGAAATACAGCCCTGTAGATGTTACTCAACAGCCTCTTGCTGTAAAAGGAATTTGAAGGTGACTGTGGCACCGCCCTTCCCTAACTGCACTCAACTGTCTAGGTGGAGAGGTGGGGACAGTCCTAAGCAGCTCCACTTCAGGCCGACTACAAACTGCCATAGGAAACAGTAGTCACTGTACAGAGGGACTGCTCCAGGAGCATGTGAAAGTATGCATGAGTGCTGGGAGTGTATCAATATCTTTAGTACCTTTTTGTAATTGTAGTTTGCTGTTCATAGCTTATGGTTAGAATCTCTCTTAGTCCATTTAGGCCACTGTAAACAAGCTACCATAGACTGGGTGGTTTGTAAACAGTAGAAATTTATTTCTTAGATTCTGGAGGCTGGAAAGCCCAAGGTCATGGCACCACAGAATTGATGTCTGATGAGGGGCTGCTTTTTTTTTTTTTTTAATGTTTATTTGTTTTTGAGAGAGAGAGAGACAGAGTGTGACTGGAGGAGAGGCAAAGAGAGAGAGAGAGAGAGAGACTGATTGAGACAAACAGACACAGAATCTGAAACAGGCTCCAGGCTCCAAGCTGTCAGCACAGAGCCTGATGTGGGGCTTGAAGTCACGGACTATGAGATCATGACCTAAGCTGAAGTCTGATGCTTAACCAACCAAGAGCCACTGTGGTGCTCCAAGCGGCTGCTTTTAACAGATGACGCTTTCTTGCTGTGTCCTCACATGGTAGAAGAGGCTAGGGAGCTCTGTGGGGGGGTCTCTTTTATAAGAACATGAATCTCATTCGTCAGAGCTCCATTCTTAAAATGTAATCACCACCCAAAGGCTCTACCTCATACCACCATCATCTTGGGAGTGAATTCTGGTTGGGAGATGGGAGGAATGGGCACAAACATTCAAACTATAGCAGAATCTGAGACCCAAATCTTTCACGAGTGCCCTTTCTTCTGGAAATTTAGAGCCACCATGGATAGTGATTTATAAAAGTAATTTTTGGGCACCTGAATGGTTCAGTCCGTTAAATGTCCAACTCTTGATCTTAGCTCAGGTCTCAATCTCAGGGTCATGTGTTCAAGCCCCACGTTGGGCTCCATGCTGGCCATGAAGCCTAAATAAATAAATAAATATATATGTATGTATGTAGGTGTATAATTCTTTAGGTTTGTCTTATAACTTAAGGATCCAAAATATTCCAAAAAGATCCAGAAAGTCCCTAACACAGTATACCTAAAGATAGTTGGAAGAAGAAAATAATAAGGATAAGAACCAAAATTACTGAAATAGAAAACAAAATTAAGAGCATCAACAAAACCAAGAGCTGGTTCTTTGAAAACATTTTCTTTTCAAAAGAAAAGACTTCTGAAAAAACTACTCAAATAAAAAGAAAAGGTACAAATAGTGAATAAAAAGTGTTAATAACTTAAAATACAGTAATTTTTTCAATTATGAACAAATACAAACTTTAAATAAACCTTGTATTTAATAAAGTTCAAAATCATAAAAGAAATAATTCTCTAGAAAAAATATTAACCAAAATGAAGAACAAGCCTCCATGAACCAATACCACTAAAAAATTAGTCATCAGAATTCTCCCCTGAAATATATCAGACCCAGTTAGTTTTATAGTCAAGTTTTACCAAACCTTTATTCAGAAACATCATCCAAGAGAATACTACCCAATGTATTCTGTGAAGCTGTTATAACCTAAAGCCACTTCAAAATATTTATAGAATGATACCATTTTTATGAAGTCTGAATGCTTCAAATTTAGTAGTAAGACTATAAAATGTATGAGAATGGCAGGAACCAACTTTAAGACAGTGGCAACTTCTGGAAAGGGAAGAAGATGAATGAAGAATGGGAAGGAGGATTACACGGAGGATTTCAATTGTATTATTAATGCTTCAGTTCTTGGGGCAAAAACTGAAGTAAATTAAGGTAAAAATGTTGTGATTTGGTAAAGTCTAATAGTAGGTACAGATTTCCATTACTTTATTTTCTATACTTAAGTGTATATTTAGAATGATTCATAATTCTTTAAACTCTGCAAATTATGCTCTTACTAAGTGTGTGGCTGCCAGGTCAGTCAAGTATCTTAGAATTACAAGTCAAACATACTATGCCAATGTTAGGATAAGTCAGCTAAGTTTTATGTGGCTATTTCACATACTTTCTTCCTAAGAGGTATTCTAAGTTTCTTCAATACCTAGCTAAGAAGAATTGAACATTTATAAAATACATTTTAGGCAAGATGGCAGAGGACAGAAATGAGGATGTTCCAAAGGGAAACCTCTTTCAAAGAAAAGAAAATTTGGTCTCAGACATGCTGAATGGATATATGTCAACAGATCATGATAAATTGAATGTGGCTCAGGCCAAGGATGAGGATGTGGGAAATAGCAGAGGTAGGAAAGTCAGAGTCATGCAAGTGGGAAGCTGACCTAGAGAAAAAGGAGTGATCGATCTCCTCTTGAGCAGGGAAAGGAAAGAGAAGAGAGGATTCCTTTGGAGTGTTTTCAGAACTACCTGGGAGCATTTTCAGGTAGACCTAAGCTACCACCGCCATCCTGCTCCCCACCATAAGGATCACTGCCATTGTTAGTGTTGGGTTAAAATAAGCTTGCAGACCATTTGGGTGGAAAAGAGCAGAGGGCTAAGAATTTACACCCACATTTAGGGTGAAAATATGAAAGGAGAAGCACTTGATGGAAGGCTATTGGAAGACATAGACAAGCAAAGATCTAATGCAATGTAAGACCAAATAAAATAAGGCCTTTAACAGAGGAACAGAGCAAGTTCAGTGGAGACCCAGCCCCCCATTGCTCTTAACTCAGACTGGGGGAGGGGTTTGGCAGGGAAGACTGAAAAAAGACAAGAAGGTTTCCATGGGTAAAGAAATAAGGAAAGAAAATCCAAGCCTGAAACAATCCTGTAAGCACAGTTGGGTGTGATTGGATGTCGGTTTGGCTGAGCACCCCCCGCAGGACCACATCCTGAGCCTCGGCGTGGGGTATCCATGATGTGGGACTCTCTAACCACGGTGGTTTGTGATCTTCCAGTATGGTTGTCTGAGCAGTGCCCTTGTGACATCCTAATTTCAAATTTGTTAATTTGAAACAATTTCAAACAACTTGCAGGAATGTACAGAAAGACGAATGTTTAACCAGACCTTTCCAACATCTCCATTCATCTACTACTATGATGACAAATACGAAATTCGGGAGAGAGAACAGAGAATAAAACGAAAAGTGAAAGGTATGTTATTGACTTCTTGTGAGATTACCTTTGCAGTAGTTCCTAAATATCTTTTGCACGGTCTTTGCCTGCTTTGAGTGCCATTGGTTAGCACAGAAAATGATTTTAAATAATTACCAGAGAAACCAGAACTCTCTTGAACTCTCTTGATCTCCCATAACCAGGCACCCACTTCAGAAATCCTGCATTATTATCTCTTCACACTAAACATTTTTTGACATCATGACCATTTTAGAAAATGTCCTGAAAATACTTCTATCCATACGGGCATGCAGAGTTTTTAAAGGCTCTTTTTTCAGATTTTTCTGTTTGGCGACAATTTTTTCCATTTGTATGTCTCTAGTATTTTTCATGGAAAGAAAAGCTTTCCCTGGTAGGTGATTCCTGCAGCTTCCCCCAAAGAAGTCTGTTCATATCATCCATGGTTGCAGCAGAGCTCCAGGTCCACGGCCACTTTCTGTGATTTCTCTAGTGACCGTTGCTAACATGAAGTTCTTTTATTGTATTATTCAGGCCTACTTTTTTCTATTTCTTTTGTGCTGTGGTTTACTAAGTTTAACAGTGGTTTACTAAATTACTTTTCTTGCTTTCAGGATGAAATAGTTCTGTACTTTTCAAGTTGACCTGTATCTTGTAACTCTTTTAGTCTTCTTGTTATTCTTTCTCCACCCCGCCCCCCCCAACTCTCTCCGACTCTCTCTGACTTAAGGTCTTTTTCAAAAGGAATTATTTTCAACTCCTGCATATTTTACACACTATATTCCATATAAATTCTATCTCAACTATATTTAGAGATTATAGTACATGAAGATATTGATTAGGCAATTAAATTAAAAAAAAAAAAAGTAATGCACCAAAGTGTCACCTCTGAATTAAAAGATTATGGCTGCCATTTTTTTAATACTTTTCTATATTTCACGGGTTTTCTGTAATGAGTGTTTATAACGTTTATAATGCTAGGAAAACTATTTGTTTTCTCTTTAAACTAGTAATATTGGTAACCCTGTGGCTACTTTGAAGTTCTCTATGATCCATTAGAATTTTCGGGCACCTGGGCAGCTCAGTCGTTTGAGCATCCAACTTAGCACAGATCATGATCTCACAGTTCGTGAGTTTGAGCTCCACCTCGGGCTCGCTGCTGTCAGTGGAGCCCACTTTGGATGCTGTCCTCCTCTCTCTGCCCCTCCCCATCTTGCTGTTTCTCTCTCAAAAATAAACTCTTTTAGAAAAAAAAATATTTCATGCTAAAGTCTATAAGTAATTACTTTTGCTCTGTATCCTAGAATTCACCTTTTTGTCCCCTAAATATGTTATTTTGCATTTCATCCTTTTTTTAATTTTTATTTTGAGGAGAGGATGAGGTGCAGGGAGGGAGACAGAGGATCTAAAGCGGGCTCTGCCCAACACAGGGCTAGAGCTCACGGTTCGTGAGCTCATGACCTGAGCCAAAGTCGGTTTCTCAACCTACTGAGCCACCCTGGCGCCCCCATCCTATTTTTTTTATTGACCACTTCTTTAATCTCTCAAGGTTAGTTTTCATCCTTAAAACCTTATCTCTCACTTACCCCATCAGAATCATGACCATCAAACACTTATAGTAAAAGAGAGCCACGTCCTGATAAAATGTTAACACCAGATCTGGCACCAAAACGTCTGAGATACACACATGTGTGTGCTCTCCAGGCCAGTGATGTCTGCTCCGGAGGAATAATCTGTCCAGTTTGGCATCCATGTATAGATACAGTGGCCAGACTTTATCTTCAGAGGGTGATTGAAATGTCATGAGACTGTTAAAAGGCCATTTTATACATCTTGTTTCACTTTATCGTCAGAGGCTGTTTCTTTATCCCCGCCAGGACTCGAATTGGTCAGATGTGACTTTTCTTCACAAAGCTGAGATGATTACTGCTTTCACTAGTCTTCATCTCTATCATTCAAGCTAGTGCAACTGTATTGAATAGAATACATATCACTGGATTTCTGGATATTTTCCATTTTTAGCAATCAGAAGTACAGAACTATAACCATATAATTTTTAGCGAGTGATTTTTACCTTAGTAATGGCTCTTCAGAATGTCCAGTCATTAACACATTTCATTGTCTAGTTTCCCTGTCCGCTGAGTTATTTACAGACTGCTGTAAGCTGTGCGTGGGCTGTCTGGCTGCTGAATATGCAGAAATACTTTTCTTCTATTTTCCAGAACTCCAGAAAAATGGGGATTTTCCGAGGCAGTTCAAGAGACCTCACATAGAAGCAGCAGAGAAGAGGTCCCACCATGGCAGGAGGAAGAGCCATGGCTCGTGGAGAAGCAGCAGGTGGCCTCAAGAAAAGAAAGAAACCCAGAAAGAATTGAGCAGGAGCCATAAAGGGCGTGAGAAGCACAGGAAGGCTGACAGGGCTCAGGAATTGGAGGAGGACTTCCCCAGGGGCCCGAAACTCCACTCTTCTCCTGGCACCTTCAAGAGCCAGAAGGCTCCCAAGTCCTTCCACCACTCGTCACGTCACCACAAGCCTAGAGAAGACAGGCTTCCCAGAGAGGGCAAGCGGGGCAAGCAGAAGAAAAAGGAGAGCTCCCTGGAGGATGATGGCAGTGATAATCTATTTCTCATTAAGCAGAGGAAAAAAAAGTCCAAGCTGTGAGACAGCTTCTGATTTGGCTTTCCAGTGTTTGTCTGGTCTTCATGCCTGTGACATCATGGTGATCTCCTTATTATCTGTGATTAAATAAAGTGAACTTTTTTTTGTTCTGTTTGTAATCTCAGCCATACCTGAAACTGCTGAACAAAGACCATGGAGATCTCCGTTCTCTGTGTGCAGCAGGTTATTAGGATAGGAGGAAACAACAAAAAACAGATGTACGTGGACTTCCCCCTGTTCCCGTACGTCATTTTTACTCAGAATCCTAGGGATGAGAAGTAATCTTTTCAAGAAAAAGTTTTTAAAATATTTTGAAAAAGTAAAAGATCATCCAATATAAGTTATCTGCCGTGGGAGTATGAAAATTAAATCCTTGCAGGAAGAGAAATTAACGCTAATATGAAAAATTCATCTCTTTTTCAGCATTACTTTTTTTTAACATTGGAAAGGGTTAATAGCCACACATCTAAATCCAGCTCTCCTTGCTCTTGAAGCTGGAGTCCTAATCTCCCGATGGTCAGAGCGCCAGAGGCGGAAAGAAGAAGGTGTCCTCACTGAAGCCCTGAAGAGGCAGAGACACAGGTCTCTAACAACATACAAATAAGGAATCCATCCACTGTAAATTTCGTGACATAAATTTCCTGAAACAAGTGAAAAAGAATCATTATTGTAACATAGTCACAGTGCAATACTTTTCACCATTTTTACAGCCACACTTCAAGAAGACTGTCACTTGGACATATAGAGACGGATACTGCCCAAATTAAAAAGTTGTTCTGTTTTCACGGGTTTTTTAACTACCACAAGACTATACAGAAATTTTTGTACCTGTGAATTTTTGTACTTACCAAAGCCTAATGTTAGAATAAGAAAAATAAAATATCTGAAACCGAGTAAGTAAGTTTGTCACTTATGTAAAAAGGCCGGGAGTTTGGGTGACAGAGGGCGTGCGTGGGTTGGACAAGTCACTAGAGTTATAAAACCTCCAGAAACTGGGCTCAAAATGCCCTTGTTGCGCAAGCACTAGCTCTGTGCCGGAATAAAATGAGATGGAGTCAGTTAACCCGGGCCATTTGATGTTAGATTCTTACGTTTGTGTTTCCCCCTTTGTGAAGTACATGAACCGCTGTGTATCTGGCGGCGGCAGCTCTCTTACCTTCTGGGGGGACGAGGAGAGTCTCCTCGCACTGAAACAGCTTCAGCGTAAATCGTGGCTGCACCGTCTTTAGTGCACCGCCCTCCCTGTGGCCGCCCTGCTCTCCGCAGAGTGTAAGTGTTCTTTGTGTGCTGGTTCGTGGCTTCCTAACATCAGCTGGGATTGTTTTGACTCTCAGGTAAATGGCCCGAGTCTTTTAACACCCTGCGAAAAGTGACAGCCATGAAAAATGGCTTCATAAAGTGGTAAGTCTTCAAATAAATGGTATTATTCCTCATTAAGACCTAGGACAAGCATGGCTTATGGTGGATGCCGTGGGACGAGCATTCCTTCAGACGCAAGGGCGTCTTCCACTCAGAGAGGGGATTGCCATTCTTTAGGCTCTTGCATACATAGATTGTTTGGAGAATGGAAGAAATAAAGCTCTCTTTTTCCATTTCTTTCTGCACATTAACCTGTCTTCCCCCCAATTTTTTTTATTAGACAAGCATGTAAGGATATAATTTATCCTTCAGGTCCATGCATCTGTATGCAGTTAGGAAAGGCAGCTGAGCTACTTTACCTGTGGGCTTTACGATGGGAAGGAAAGCGCAGAAACACCAAGGACCTTCTGCTCCATTTCCTCTTTGTTGCGTTGGCACCCGCCTTTTACACCGAGTGTTCAGTTAGAGTCGGTCAGGGACTCACACACTAACTTCCCATGCAAAAATGGGGAGCTTAAAATACATTAGAGATTCCACAGTTAAGCAAACAATACTTCAAATGAGTAAACACAATTGAGAAGAAAACCAAGTGTCCCAAACAAGAAGAATCCGTTGAGTTGCTAAGTTGGAGAAGCCTGAACGCCTCTTGTCTCTGGCCCTGCTTGGATTACAGCAGCCTGTGTGGCTTCTTTCCTGGGTTGGAGGTGGATTCATTTTGGCATTCTTAGAATAGAGACCGTCTCCTGTTCTCTCAGTTCTCCCAGGTCCAAGTCCTGCTTTCGTGGACTATGCCATTTGCAGTACCTATTTAGTCTCTATTTTTGTTGCACAGGATTACATATTCATGTTAAAGGGTAAAATTTTTTTAATCATACCTGATTCTTACACCCAAAAATAGAGTTAAAATTTTTAGTGTCCCTCCTTCCATATTTTTTCTATACATATATACATTGTTTTGTACCCTGTTTTTTCACTTAATACATTGTGAAAATCTGGTTTTCTAATCATATATTTGCCTACACCATCAGTTTTAATGGCTGCATGATTTCCTGTTATATGGCTATCCCATAATTTAATCAGCTTCCTGTTGAACATTTTGGTTGTTTCTCATTTTAATTATTATTAAAAACCCTTGCACATTGTATCTTCTCTGATTCTGTTGTGATAAAATAGAATTTGTGGGTCTAAAAAATATGCATATATTTCATGCACATTTTAATGCATATTGCCAAATTACATTCCCAAGAAGTCATAGACTGCCCAGTCACTTACACATTCCGGGTAGTGTGTGAGAGTGTTCATCTCCCCACTCCCATAGTAATAGGATACAGTCATTCCTTTTTTTCCCTTCGCCTTTCTGATGAGCAATGAAACATTATTTGTTAGTGCTACAGTGAAAAGATTGATGTATGCTTTGTTTGAGTAGAGGCACGATTAATTTATATATCAATAATCTGTTGATAAAAGATATGGAGAGAAACCTCTCATAGGAAAAAACTGAAAATTCTGCCAACAAAGGATAACATACAAAAAAGAGAGAGCTCCTTTCATTCATTCCTTCATTGCTGTCTTGATCCCCTGATACTAGTATTTTTGGTTTTCACGTTTAGAAGGTACTGCTGGCATCTTGTGACTAGAGGCCAAGGGATGCTGCTAAACATCCTGTAAAACACGGGACAGCTCCCCACAATGAAGAATTGTCCAGCCCAAAGTGTCTCCCCTCTCAAAAGTAATTCTGCTGACAAGAAGGGGAAATTCAGGTTGCATGCCATATATGAGAGCAAGCGCCAGATGTATCCTTCTCTTACAAGGCTTGGACTTTGATGAGGCTACGCCAGTATTTGAGGGTTTGGTGGAACATGTCCCATTCATCTAAAATAAGGACTGCTAGCTCCATGGCATGAAGGTCTACAGACCTTTTGGGCCACTTTACGGAAGAACAGGGCCACTGGAGATGCCGCTGACTGAGGGGAATCACTAGGATATCTGGGAAACAGATCTAGGCAGGGCACCAGGAGGGTAGAAGTTCTGTCAAGATAAATAATTCTGGTGTGAGAACTAAGAGTCAGCTGGTGGGGAAGGAAAGAATTGCAGATTATCTAGTGGAACATTTGATTGGGTAAGAAGGTCAGGTTGTAGGAACCATCACCAGGACCCAGGCCCAGCATAGGTCCTTAGGTTTTACTTGGGGTTAACTTTAGGTTAACATTCAGAGAAGCACCATCCATTGGAAGACACCATCTATTATGTGTGCCATGCAACGAATCACTTCACGTGATGAAGCTGTTTCACTGTGGCTCTATCCAGAGAGAACAACTTGAAGTTGCTGGTACATTTATACAATGGACATTGTATATACCCACCTTAACAGTTGTGAGATAAATCACTTCTTAAACTCATTTACTAGGAGGTGTTTCCAGTTAAACCCAGTAAGGGAATGGGGAAGTGAGACAGGGAAGAAGGCAACCAAGCCAGATGCCTTAAGTCCTGTTCAGATCCAAAGGGAGCACTAGAGATGGTGTAGGCCACACACCCAAGTTGCCCTGATCAAGGCCAAAGGCGCTAAATGTGTGTGTGTGTGTGTGTGTGTCTGTCTGTGTGTGATTTTTTGTTTTGCTTTAAATCAGTCATTGTTGGGGTGCCAGGATGGCTCAGCCAGTTCAGCATCCAACTTTGGCTCAGGTTCATGAGTTCAAGCCCCATGTTGGGGTCGTTGCTGACAGCTCAGAGCCTGGAGCCTGCTTTGGTTTCTGTGTCTCCTCTCTCTGCCCCTTCCCCACTTGCTCTCTGTCTCTCTCTCTCCCTCTCAAAAATAAAATTTAAATATTTAAATAAAATATTATTGTTAAATTGTAATAATAATAAGTAAATCAGTCATTGTTTGAGAGCTGCCCTCAGGAGCCTTTCTCAGTCACCTGGTTCTCTGTGCACCCAAAGTGGGTTTGGCAGCTAGTGGACAGCCCCCTGAGAGAGACACAGGGATGTGAGCAAAACCCAATGTCATCTGCTACAACCATAGTCTCAGAACAGTCCTCTCCACAAAAGTATACTTAGCAGTCTTAATGTGAAAATAATTTCTTAAATTACTTTTCAATGCAGAAAAATGCACCTTTATTATATGTATCCATTTTCTCAATAACAGTTCATCAGCTTGAGGTACCCATATATACAATGAGACAGCATAACAGTCCAGAAGATCCAATTTATTGCAGAATTTGTCACAGTCCTCAAAAGCAGTTTCAGGAATTTCTACTTCCAGCCAAGTCTAGAGTAACAGGGACCAGATTCACTCTCTATTCTGTATCCATGTAAAAAACCTATGGAGCAGTTTGCAAGACACTGGAGATTAGTCAAGGATCAGACAAGGAACTTTGAGAGATGGCAGACCAAAGAGGGGTGCCATGTGGTTGCCCCAGCTGACTTCTGAGAGGTTTCCAGATTATGGAGCAAGAAGGGGAAGCCCTGGTGGTCTCCCTGCATTAAGGAAACAGAGCCGGGAGCCTGGAGAAGCCAAAGTGGCTTGAGTTTGCTGGTTGGATTACCAGAGAGAAGAGAGCTGCACAGAGAGAACCCGGAGATCTGCAGACGGTCACCCTCCAGCCTTGGGCTGAGTACTGGTCAGCGCACGCGGGTGAGGAAAACAACTGAAAGGATTAGAGGAAACCTGGAGCTCACAGTGCCAAGAACCACTTCTGTTCTCACCAGTCAGAGTGGAAAACTTCACAGTTGATCCAGCACTGACTACAGTACTCAGGAGAGTCTTTGCCTTGGTGATGGGGAAAGTTAGCCCTGGTCTAAACTCTTCTCTGATTCTGCCTAACTAACTAAAAAGCAAGACCTGAAAGAATCAAACTGTTTCCAATAAAACCAATTCCAAGAACAAAGCTCAAGAGTATTTATAGGAATACAAGACTATATAGTACCCAATAATGTAAAATTCATGGTGGAATACTATGAACAATGCAAATCTATAGTGATAGCAGATCCATAATTGCCTGGGGTTGGGCATGCTTGGAAAGGGTTGGAAGGGGCACAAGGAAACTTGATTGTGGTCACAATTGTATACATATGTTAAAAAAAAAAAAAAACAAACACTGGTTTCATTTATAATGTACTGGAAATATTTTGATGTTTTTTTCACTGAATTGGAAATATTCTGAAAAAAACCGAGCAAGGCCATGGATCTGTAGTCCATGGACCATCTTATTTTGTTGCCTGCTTTGCTCCTGCAAGGCTAAGAAGACTGATTACAAGGCAAGTGTCCGAGTTTTGAGGCCTGGGAGAAGGTAGTAATTGCACCAGCATGGCTCACAGGCTCAAGTCTAACTTCCTGGCCTAACATTCAGAGCCTTTCGAGCCTGATCTTCTGTAGTCTTCACCCCTTTTCTTTCTCCTGTTTTCTCTTCACCCTTCCGGTCCCATTGGATGGAAGACCAGGCCCTGGACAGTTCATGCTTTACCTATTCTGTCGATTCTGCACAGAAGATCTCATTCCATTTTTATGACCACCACAGATAACATTAATCCTCTTCTCTTTGGTAATCCTATTGTCTCCTGAATTATTTACTCAACAAATGTTTGCTGTTGACCTTCTTTGTTCCTGTAGTATTCTTGCTTGAGGTAGACTTGATAAAGAGAAATCCCAAGCCTCAAGGACTGACAAGCAATTAAAAACACAAACACAAAAACAAAGAATTTGTCATACAGGTGAGTATAGGGATTGATATGGAATGGCCTTTTTGGGAAGAGTCCAGGGAGTCTGGGCTGATCTCTTCTGCCCAGGACCTCCAGTGACTCTTCATAGCAGAATAAAAGTGTTCTTTTTAACATGNTTCTGGTTAACAAAAGGGGAGAGAGTCCTTCAAAGAGAAGGCACCATGTTGGTACAGGCATGGAGGGACAAAACAGCAAGGGTGCACCCCATAGTAGTTTCCTGGGGGTGTGGTGACCAATCACCACAAACCAGATGGCCTTAAACAACAAACAGAGATTTACCCCCCCACACACACACACTTCTAGAGACCAGAAATCCAAAATCAAGACACCAGCAGGGTTGGTTCCTTGATGCTCTAGGGGAGACTCCATTCCATACTTCTCTTCCTAGATCCTGGTGGCAGTTGACAGACAGTCTTTGGTGTTTCTTACCTTGTAGACGCATAACTCCAATCTCTGCCTCCACCTTCTCTGTTTCTGTGTGTGGCAACTTTAGGGCACACCCTACATCCAAGATGATACTATCCCAAGACCCTTAATTATGTCTGCAAAGACTTCATCTCCAAGGAAGTTTGCATTCATAGGTACCAGGGTAAAGACTTGCATACATCTTTTGAGGGACTATCCAATCCACTACACATACCAACAACTGTAAGAAAAATTGCTTCTACCAAATTGTACTTTGTTTTTTACTCCCTGAGTTTTTAATGGGGGGATACAGTATTTCATGTTATTTTTCTGTCTGACTTAACATTCTGAATTATACTTTCCCTAAGACTATTTTAATGATTCATAATTTCTCATCTTGCATGTATTCTTATACCTCAATCCCTTTGTGAAGAGGGGCAAATAAACATAGGAACTGAAAAGCATCTATCAGATTTGGGGGCATGCGCCTCCTTGGAATGAGCGGAATGAGCAGTCAGGAAGAGGAGAGAATGTATGTCTCTTTCTAAACTCTTGGCTATGAAAAGTCAACAGGACAGAGGATTCTGTCCGGAGTCAGGTTGCTGTTGGCATGAAGGTGCCAAAGGAGAAAAGGATGTTGGAGACCTGAAGAAAACTCAATTGATGGCACTTGAAAGAAGAAATGCATCCAGAGGACTGAGCAAAAGGAGTTGGAAGCAGGTATGCAGATGGGGGAACAGGTGAGGAAATGGTATCTATCCTCAGTGTCTCCCTTTTGGTAGAAACTTCTTCCAAGAATAAGGGGATAGAGGTGAAGGCAGGGGGGAGGTATGGAAGGACCACCAAAGGGAAGGAAGGGGACTTGGAGAGGTCTTTTCGGAGGCTGGGGGGAGTTGCTGGAATGGTGCTGGGCACCCAGAGCAGGTGGGAGACCAAGAGTCTCGTATCTCCTATTCACGTGAGGAATGGTTGTCTCTGGAAATGCCCTGTGGCTGCTCAAGTGAAGGGAGAAAACAGGTACGCACACAATTTCCTGTGGAAAAAACAGACCATCACTTCCTTCTTTCTGAGTTATCTACTTTAATATCAAAGAGTTCAGTCCTGTATATACTGGTGAATAGCCCTTTTCCATTTCTATGTATGCCCCTCCCCACCCATGTGTCTGCCAAACATAACTCAGCCTCTTAACACATGACAAACCCTTGAAAACACGTTACTAATCAGATGTTATCACAAGGAAATTACCATTTTGACCCGTGATAAACATGTGACCTCTCTGGACCTCAATTCCCTCATTACAGAATTGGAAGCTGTGGGATCAGCCTAGATGTATTCTCAGTACTCCCTGCTCTGGTATCCTGTGGTCTAATGGCCATTGGTAGTCCTTGGCTTCACCAAATCAGAATCATGATGACTAGTGGGTAGCCCTTGGTCTAAGAGCGACACAAGTCCTCGGGGGAGCCCAACTCTGCTGGTTGTGTCCAGATTAGCAACTGGTGGCCCCTGCGATCAGCATCACGCTGGCCGTCTTCCATGACCCAGCCTCTGAGGGCCTTCTTGCTCTGTGCATCCCCTTCTTTGTCTTCTTTCTAGCTGCTCCTGTCAGGCCCAGCCCCTCTCCCAGGAGTCTTCCAAAGGACTCTTTGTGGTCCCAGGGCTACTATCTCATTCTTGCCTCACCAACCAATCACTAAAGTGTGGCAGGTACAAAGCCTAGGACTTTGTGTAAGTGTGCTGTGATAGTTGGTGAAATGTCACACTTGTCATTTTCAGGAAAAGTTTAGTACCATAATCCCTCCATTAGGTACTGTTTCAATGGGAAATCCAATTTCAACCTGGATTATACCCCTCACAGCACCTTTTTGAGCACATAACTGGCCTTAAGTGGTTAGGACAGGCTGTTCTATAACAGCTCCTAGAGACAATTCTGTGTTTTTAGCTTACACGTAATTAATAGTGCAGCCCCCAAGGTCACAAGTAAGGAAAAGAGGTCACATAAGAAAACAGGAGCCATAGCTCCCACGAAGCAGATGTGAACACATAAAGAACCCAGAATTTACACCCCAATCTATGCCCTGGTAAGGTGTGACGCACCAGATCCCCACTGAACTGGGACCACCCAACTCAGCAAACACTTGAGCATCTCACCTGAGCCAGGTCCTATGCAGACATTGAGGGCTCCCTCCCCTTCAGGAGCTCTCTAGTGGGTGAGACAGATGCACACCCCACTCAGTTCTACAACAGAGATTTACAGGATAGCTGTTAGGTGCCACAAGGTGGCTTCAAGGCTGGAGAGGGTGAATATGAGCTTACAGTGTAGACTTTGGTCTTAACAGAGCTTGCTCGTGTTGCTCCATCAAGCCTCAGACAGAAAAAAAACAAGACTAATCTTTCTAAATTATCAGTGTGAGGTCTGTCATTCAAATGGAAGATAAGAGCAAAGAAAATAGAAGTCCACTAGCAAATGCTGGAGCAGAAATAACCCTGATCTTTCAGAAAACAGCCACATGTGTACTTCCTTAGAGAAGTTTAGTCCAGGAGGACTACTTTTTTTCTAATGAAAATTCAGTGCTTTAGACCAGGGCGCCTGAATGGCACAGTCAGTGAGCATCCAACTCTTGATTTTGGCTCAGGTCACAATCTCAGTTTGTGAGTTCGAGCCCCATGTCGGGCTCTGCACTGACAGTGTGGAGCCTTCATGGCATTCTCTGTCTTCCTCTCTCTCTCTGCCTTTCCCTTACTCACTCTCACTAGCTCTCTGTCTCTCTCAAAAATAAATAAACTTTACAGGCACCTAGGTGGCTCAGGTAGACATCCAACTTCAGCTCGGGTCATGATCTCGCAGCTCGTGGGTTCAAACCCTGCATGGGGCTCTGTGCTGATAGCTCAGAGCCTGGAGCCTGCTTCGGATTCTGTGTCTCCCCCTCTCTCTCTGTCCCTTCCCCACTCATGCTCTGTCTCCCCATCTCAAAAATAAATAAGCATTACCAAAAAAAAAAAAAAAGAAAGAAATAAAAAATAAACTTAAAAAAACTTTAAAAATCAAAAAAATTCACTGCTTTAGAAGGAAAGTACTAAAGTACTGTCATCTGTTATAATCCATTACATATGTTTCTGCCCTCAGAAAACTTCCATTTTAACTGAGAAGAGAGAGAAGCCCTAAAATGGATGGCAGTAACTCAAGTAAGAGGCCCAGATGTGGAACTGGGCACGACGAAGTCACTTCCAGTGTTAGTGATGGTGGGACCCAGGAGAACCTCACAGAGGTTTGGAAAATGCCCTTGAATCATAGCAAAGACTTTGAGATACGGGATAAGAGGAAACGCATTTCAAGAGAAAGCCAGGTATGGGCCACAGACTGGCTGTAGGAAAATCTAGGGCAGACTTAAATAAGAAGGCCTAGTCCATTTATTTGCCTTAACTGTGGATGACATGAAGGGTGGCGGGGGATGGGTGGGGATAAATTGCAGCAAGATCACTGGAGGCTCAGAATTTCAGGCCCAGGAGTGTGGTCCTCTGAGTTTCGTTTTCCTTACCATAAAGTGGGGACCATACCCTCTCCCCTATAAGAACTGAAGTACCAAAAACATATAGGACCTATGTATACTACTTGCATAGTGTCTGGCACATAGAAAAGACTCCTAAGGAGTAACCAATACCACGGCAGTGGTGGCCATAGGGAACCATCATGGATGTTGAGTAGGGAGATGGATGGCACTATTGGAGATGGATCTTAGATTAACATAGCACTGCATCGATTAGCACTTCTGTAATGTTAGTCATCTTCTACATTGCTTTTCTCCTAAGGATTGAGTGTCCTTTATCTGCCTTTGCACAGAGAGGTGGTAGGCAGTTATTGCAGTCGGGGCTCTCCAAAGGAACAAAACCAATAGGATATGTACATAGAGATTTATGCAAGTTCACACAGTTGTGGGGGCTAGCAAGTTCAAAATCCATAAGGCAGATCAGCAAGCCATATTTCTATCTTAGTGTTTTTGTTTTGTTTTATTTTTAAATGTTTATTTATTTTGAGAGAGAGAGAGCAGGTGCGAGCAGGCAAGGAGCAGAAAGAGAGGGAGAGAATCCCAAGCAGTTTCTACACTGTCAGCACAGAGCCCAACACAGAGCTTGATCCAAAGAACCCTGAGATCATGACCTGAGCCAATATCAAGAGTCAGACATTTAAGCAACTGAGCCACAGAGGTGCTCCTCTGTCTTAGAGTTTTGAAGTAGAATTCCTTCTTCAGGAAACCTCAGTGATTGCCCTTAAAGCCTTCCACTAACTGGATGAGGCCCGCCCATATTTTGAAGGGTAATCTCCTTTACCTAAGGTCAATTTGTTGCAGATGTTAATGATATCTACAAAATACTTTCCCAGCAGCATATGGACTAGTGCTGGGCACCATAGCCTAGCCAAGCTGATACATAAACTTGAAGTCTTTATCTCAAATATGGAAACTGAGGCAGAGAATGGCAAACCGAGGCAGAAATTTGACAAAATCCTAATCCCTAATGGTATGATAAATTACCAGGCCTGCCAGGGAATTTATGAGCCTCGGTAATAATTTGATTTTATTTCTGCTTCCCATATAAAAGTATCCATGGACCCAAGCCAAACATCTCTGGGGTGTATCGCACCAACCCGTGTCCGAGCTGCAAGACTCTGCCTTGGTGCCAAGAAGCCCTTCCTGACTGAAGTTTCCAGCAGTGGCACTGGCCACCTGGGATGCGATGGGCTCGCTCATGGTCCCTGGAGGTGAGCGATCACCGCTTGGAGGAAACTCACGCATCTGCTGAGAGTGGGGCCGGGGACCGGGAGGAAGCTGTCCAGAGGGTCTCTGCACTCTGATAACCCTACATACTAGACATGTTGCTGACAAATAGCGGCCCCTGCTTCTTCCTCCTCTCCACGCCCCTCCACCACCCCCAAGCGGGGCATCAGAGGTTGGGGCAGAACACAAACCCCCGAAATGGAAACCAGCTGTGTGCCTTTCTCACCCTTCCTCCACCAGCCCCTGTGCGTGGCCAGCCTTGCCTGGCTGACCTTTCTGGGAGGGGAGCTTGCCGGACTCGCTTCTGCCTCAGCCTCCTTTCACACTCCACCTCATCTTCCACACCCACCCCTGGCAGAGCCTCAGGGTCCCAGGGGACCCACCATCGGCCTGGACAAGTCATGGGTCACCAGCCACCTCTCCTCTGTGCCTACGCCCACTAATCATGTCTTCCTGGTGATTTGCATGGTAACCCTCCTGCACTTGGCTGCTCAGGGGAGTTTTCTGGTTTCATTGCCTCAATTGATCTCAGTCTCCTGGGCCACTCTGGATTCCCCTGCCACCCTGCCGCAGACCTGGCCTCTGAAGCCTGCCTGCCTGTGTTCCAGGGGGTCCTTGTCTCTTCACGAGCCCCCCCCCCCACTTCCTATCAGGGAGCCAGGTTTATGCACGCAGCACCATCCGGCAAGGGATGGGGAGGCTGGCTGCTGAAGGAATTGACATTCTCATGGGTGTCCAAGCTGCAAAGGGCCTACAATACTGTCTAGTACATTCTGTCCCACCCTACTTGACTCCTTTTTCACACTGAGCCCAGAGCAAGGAATACGCCTGCCTGTGGGCATGCCTCAGATACGAGGGAGAGCCAGGCCCAAACCTTGGGGCCCTCTCCCTTGGTCCCCTCTGTCTCCCTCTGCCACACTTTGTCAACAAAAAACAGCTTATCTGAAAACTTCAGGTTAGGAGTGAGTAGAAAATGTGCTCAGTGTTCAAAAATTGAGTCCGGACAGCTTTGTTCCCCCAGGCACCCTCTGCCCAGACGGCAGCTGTTTACAAGAAGCTCTCGGCGTAGCCACAAGCTGGGCTGTGGCATGGGAGCCAGAGGGCCCGAGGGAGAAGAGACGCCCCTCCCGGCCAGGGGCTCTTCTGGCACTGGGTGAGCTGGGTGCCCCCGACGGAACACCTCCCCAACAGGGCCACCATGAGGAGCCAGGAGCGAATGAAGGCAAAGGTACAGGAACCAGACCTGAGGACAGGGAGAAAAGTGGGGAGTAGTAGCAGATCCAGGAAGTGGGAGGAGACACCTGAAAGACCTCAAGTTCCCGGGCCACCGGGGGTCAACACAAGTCCCAACACCTGCTATAAAATACTGTCTCAGGGTTCCCACAACAACAACAACAACAACAACAACAACAACAACAACAACATGTGAAGATCTGAGAATCACCATTCTACAACTTAGAGGACCTTCATATTATCAAGTCTAGGGCCCTCTATGGCACATACAGGAAAACAGATACCTAGAGTCTCATATCCCAAAGCGAGTTAGGGGCATGACCAGGACAGGCACCCAGGCCCCTGCCTCCCAGTGTGGGACTCTCCATGCACGAGCAGAGAATGGGGCACGGCGGCAGGGCTTGGAGGAAGCCCGAGGCAGGGGATTTCAATGGCCGGTGTTGAGATTTTTGGAGCCCTAAAAGGTGGGCAAGACACAGACACCACAGAGGAAAGCCAGGGTGTCTGACAATAGACAGTGGAGAAGCCAGGGTGGTTGTGATGGGGAAAGGAGGGCTGTGAAAGTGAAATCTGCCGTTTGTGAGGGGAAACTGAAATGTGGTCTCCATTCCATGCAAATGACCTGTGGCCTTCAGTCCTGCACCTGCACAGCTCACAACACACATGGCACTGTAATCGGATGGGGCTTGAGTTCCCACGGTCTGTGCTCCAGAGAACGGAGCAGGGAGGCCTCCCCGAACCTGGGAGGGACGTGCCGGGGTGCCCGAGCTCCATCTGTAGGGGGTGTGCTGAGCTGAGAGCAGGCCTCCTCTGCCCTGCCTGCGGTGACCCTGCCAGGGACCCCCCTCCGAGGGACAGCCCTCCGGGTCCTCTGCAGTCAGTTCCAGATTTATCATCCCACTCATCTCCTGCCACACTCCCCCTTTTGTTGCGCCACTGCCCCGAGGCACCCTCACATTTTTCACTCCTGTGAGAGTTTGCTTATCCTGTCTCCTGCTGGAAATGCCCGCCTTCGTTTGCTTCCACAACCCCATCAGTCTGATCAGAAGTTCCACAAAAAAACCTTCCCTTCTGCTCCAGGCACATCAGCGTTTCCACTGTGCCTCCCGACCTGTGTGTACTTCTTCATCCTAGCCCATGTCTGCTGGTTTTCATTTGTCTACGTACACTCTCACTCGCCCGCAGTAGACTGGGTACTGTGTCAGGTTCGTCTTTGTATCCCAAAAGCCAAGCCCTTTGCCTGGCCCCATTGAGACCAGGATGGCAAATGTCTGGCATGCATGCTGCTACCATCCCAGTCAGAGCCCAGGGCAGACATTGCTAATCAATCACGATTGCGTTCCCCTAGGGGGTCTCCCAAGGCTTCACTCCTCAACACAGGCACTGCCTGGCAGCCAAGCGGCTCTTGATGAGACTAGTGACCGTCCCTGGGATGGAGCAATACATGTGTGGCTCAGGTGTCAGCTAGGGGCTACTGGCCCCTCAGAGATTTGGCTCCAACCCCCTGGTCTGTGCTTTCTGTTTTTGCTGAGAGATGTCAAGGTCAACTTTCTCAAGCTGCCGCAGCCTCACTCCTGAAACAGTACAGACAGGAAATGCAGAACCTTCCTCAGTCCACACGCCCACGCATGCACACAGTTCATATTCACCCACAAACACACATGCTCCCACACATGTGCACACTTGAATCACACATGCTCACATACTCACGTACATACACACCCACACATGTTCATACAGGCTGTACATATTTACATACCCACTTACCCCTGCACACAGTTACACACACAAATACACTCCCACTAAACACTTTGTGAGTTTCTGAAACCTCAGTGAAGATTTGGGGGCTACAGGAAGATGTCGTATTACACAGAGCATAGCTTCCAGCTCGACCCACTCACTCTGTCTCCTCTCCATCTCTTCCACCGTTCCTCCAGCATGGTGTCAAGTTTTTGTCCCTCTGTCTCGTACAGCCATTCTGCCAGCCGCTCTGGAGCGGGGTGCAGTTTATACCTGTGCCTGCAGATCCCAACTCACCAGATAGAGCCTTTGCCAAAGAGCCATTTAAATGACACGCCTCTCCATCTTGTTTCAAATATTGTTATAAATAAATGGACGGCTGTAACGAAGGACATTTGTCTGCAGCTCTCCATTTCCCATGTTAAACTAACACAATTCAATGACAAACGCTACTTGTAGGTCCCTACTCAGTGGCCGGCACTGTTCCAGGCATTGTGAATACAGAGACAGCACTGCCTCACCTAATGGCAAAAACAGACGCATAAAGCGAGGCATGAAGGATGAGAGTAATGCCTTCCCTGGAGACAAAGGAACAACTTCCCTGCTATGATAGAAGGATGACCGAATTCCAGGCAAACAAGTATGGGAAGGTCATCTCAGCAGGAGGCACGGACAGCCTGGGCAAGGACGCAGGAGAGAAAGAGCACAGGGGCACTGGTGCTGGGTGTAGGGCTGTAGGTAGAGAACCAGCATGGGAAGGGTGGGGAGAGCAAGCAGAGGCTGGGCTGTGCCAAGGCCCCAGGGCTGGGGCTGTGACTCCATCCCTCCGACAATGGGGCCCCAGGCCACATATGGAAGCCACGATTTGAAAGGGAGCTTATCACAGACATCTTCCCCAGCACCAGCTGAGCTGTGTACCCCTCTCCATTTATTCAGGATCTGACTCTCCCACAAACACACTCAGAGGCAACTGGGTTCTGATCGTGGCCACTGTAGATTAGTCTCACCAGTAGTAGAACTTAATCTCAATGGAATCATCCAGTAGGAACTCTTTTAATCTCTGGCTTCTTTAGCTCAGCCTGTCTGGGTGAGATTCACCTAGGGGTAGAATCTCGTAAAGCTTTGTTTCAAACATTGAGAGTTGGGGCACTAAACTTGGAGGAGCCCAAACTTAACACAACAGTTTCCTAATCACCCCACCACAGAAGCAGGGCTCTCATGAAAATTAGCTTTTATCCTCTTCCTTCAAAAGCTTACACAGAACATAAGCCTCAAGGACCACAATGTATAGCGGCCCCCCACCCACACTGAACAGCCAGGGTCTCACTCCAGTCCCCGACTTAAGAGACTCTATTAAACCCAGGGTGGATTTTCTATGCCCAGTGGTTTTCCATTTCGTCTTTTAATTTCTACTTTAAGGACTTAATTTTAACAAAGGAGCCAAATTACCACCAGGTTTTAAAATGAACTTGTTTAGGGGAGTTAAAAACCGGCTTTCGAATATGGAGCTTTAATTAACTTCGGAAGATGGTAGTGAAACAGCCCCTGTGCCCCGTTTTATGCTTTGCAAAGGCAAGAAAGGGAGGCCTTGGCTGACCCCTGGAGCCACCGGAAGAGCTTTAGTATTCCCCATGCCTAGGCTGCAACCCTAGGCCCATGGCATCAGAATCTGGTGGGCTGGGAACCAGACACCAGGGTAGTTTTTTAAGCTCTCAGTTGACTCCAATCAGAGGTGCACTGCTTTAGATTGATTGGCAGCTGTCGACAGTGATGGGGTGAGAGACTGGAAGAGAGGGAAAAGTTCAGCTTTGGAAGGAACCAAGAGGGCCAGCAACCAAGGCAGGTGACACCAAGGGACATTTCCAGCCTTCAAGGAAGAGTTCTGTTGTGGGCTGAGCTGTTCTCCAAAAGTCGTATGGTGAAGCCTTAACCCCCCAGTAGCTCAGAAAGTGACTGTTTGGGGACAGCCTTTAAAGAGATAATTACAGTAAAATGAGGCCATTGGGATGGGCTTAGCCCAATCTGCCTGGTGTCCTTTTTAAAAAAAAGAAAAGAAAAGAAAAAAAGAAACAGGGACAAAGAAACACCAGACAGCACATAGACAGAGGGACAGCTGCATGAAGAGGCAGGCGGAGGGCAACCTTCTGCAAGCCGAGGAGGGAGGCCTCGGAGGCATCAACGCTACCAGCACCTCAGCCTTGCACTTCCAGCCTTCACCACCGAGAGGAAACGAATTTCTGTGCCTTAAGCCCCCCAGACTGTGACCTTTTGTTACGGCAGCGCTAGCAAATGGATACAAGTTCCATTTCAGCACTTTGGGCATATGTGTAAAGAGTCTTACATGGTTCACTCCTCTGACCCAGTATCTCCACTTCCAGGACTCTACCCTAAAAAAGGAACCAGAAATACCCTTAAAGAATCATCTACTAAAATGTCCATAGAATAATTTTTATCCTTGTGGATATTGGAAAGGTTCAACAGTGGAATGAATACTGGAGAAGTAAATGATAGCAATCAATTCAACTGAGCGTGAAGAAGCTGTTAAGTTATCAAGATTTTTAGAGCTGCACCTTCAGCAGGACCTGGCATCTATGCAAAAACGCACTGGTCTTGATCAAGAACCTCATCCTGAGCTCTCCTCACCCCACCCCAAGGGGAGGCACCTGTCTCTTTTTTCTGATTTCCAAGTCCTAAGTTACCCACAGGTAACAACCCCCTCTCCAATTCACACAGACCCAGAAAGAGTCTTCCAGCTTTCCAGTTTGTGCCTCAACCTACCCATCTCTATCCCAAACTCATACACAGGTGTATAAATATAGAAACATATATTGAGCTGTAACTGCACTTTACTGTATGTGAGTTACATATCAGCTCTTAAAGTGTTTTAAAATGTGGTATAAAAAGGCTGGAAGTTAGTATGATACATACACAGGTAATTGGTACGTGGTCTGTGGAGCTGGGAAGGGTTGGGGCAGGAGGCTTGGTTCTGACTTGAGTTGGAAGTATGGAATCAGAGAAGGGTTCCTCTCAGAAGCTCTTGAACTGAGGTCCAAAGGTGAAGGCAGAATGAATGGTGAAGAAAGAACGTCTCAGACATGTTTGTTCCAAGGCCCAGAGGCAGGCCAGTGGAGGATGCATCCTGGTGGAGAAAGTGGGGGGCACTGGCCAGGGCTGGGGTATGGAGCATGATGGAAGAGGACAAGGGACTGGATGGGGCCACTATGATGCAGATTGAGTTGTACTGATTTCATTAACAATCCTAGCATGGCAGGTGAAGGGCAGCCTGTGTTATCCATGATCTCAGAGGTCAAGTGGCTGTGCCAGCTGTGGGGTGCAAGGGGGAGCAAGCAGACTGGAGGTAAATCTCAAGTTCACATGATGTAGGAGGTCTCAAATCACTGTACTTTAGGATACAGATGGATAGGCCAGGCACAGGCTAGAGTGCTATACTCTGTGTGGGATGTGTGTGTGTGTGTGTGTGTGTGTGTGTGTGTGTGTGTGTAGGCAAGGTGAATACTAATAGGTAGCTTAAACTTTGGGAACTAAGGAAGGTAGACACAATGTCCTGGGGAGAAAGGGGCGGATTTCAGGACAAGGTCTTGATTTGTGGCCTTAAACCCAGCCCAGCCCCGGGGGTTCTTAAGCTGATCTGTTTTCCCTTTGCTTTTATAAGATCAGACTGGGAAGGATTCTTAGAGATTCTCCTCCTCCTTTTACTTTGTTTTATAATGACCTTTCGTTGTCCACCCCACCCTCACCCCAATTTACAGAGGGCAACCCTGAGGCCCAGAGAAGGGAAGAGAGCTGAAGAGGCAGGGAAATGTGGGAGGGTTAAGTGATGTGAACCAAGCACATAAGGGGTCTGGTGGAGGTCTGGCCCGAGGCCACTCAGCTCAGTCACAGCAGCCTGGATCAGGAGGGGCCCTGCCCCCTGCCACCCTGAGAGGTCCCTGAGCCAGTCATTGCAAGCGTGTGACCAGGGTAAAACCCACAAATGTTTCTGATGTATTTACAGCGATCACCAGCAGTTCCTGCTGAATTTCTGTGGGGTATTTTGGTTGGGATTTTTTTTTTTAATTATCCAGATTAGTGTTCAGTGGCTTCCCATGTTTAAAGGGCTACCATGCTGTCAAAGTGGAAATGGACGCATGTAGGGTTTGCCCACTAGCTAAGTGCTTAATGTGCAGAAGACAACGGGGGTCCCCCAAACTCTACCTTCTCATGAACTAATTCCTCCTTACTGTGTAAATATGAAGGGTTTTGTAAAGGCAACTCTCTCCTTAATGTATAAGTACAACATCTGCTTTCATGATGATCTGAGACCCCAGTAACCAGCCCTCTTCTCTCAACAGAGTCACACCCTGGTTCCTGATGCTGGAGGGACTGGACAGGCAAGTTTGAGACCACTGGGATGGGGGAGGGAGGGTGCTTTGGAAAGAAGGAAGACAGGGACACAAGATGTGCCATGAATCAAGACGTGAGTCTATACAGCCACTTGGCAATCATTTGGTCCGGGTTTCCAACCCGGAGGGACACAGCACAGAGCAGATGTCCTCATCTCCCGCCTCCAAGGCCTTTACCTCTGCCACTCCCTCCCCCTGGCATCCCTCTCTCCTACCTCTCTGTCCAGCAAAATCCTACCATGTTCCGCAGCCGCTCAGTCACACCATAGCCAGGCAAGTGGACAGCACAGACCTCTCAGGACTGCTACAAAACTTCCACACTCGCCACCACCATCAGGTCCATCTCATTCTGGAACCAGTTACCCATCCTCCGTGGCCCCCCAGCGCTTGGCATATTTGTATGCTTTGCCTTGGAACAATAAGTGTTAAAGTTGCAGAACTAAATGCATTCTAAGATCCATTTTTTTAAATAAAAATGGAAATAAAACTATATAGATATGCATATGGATATTTGAGAATGTGGGCATAGACACAAAGGAATATGTCTTTGTAGACGCACACAAAAAATTTATAGACACCCATCCAAACACTCCTCTTGCAGATTATCCCTGGGAAGTGCGCTTGCTTTCATGTGAAGTATTGTTTGAATTTATTGTGGGCATGTATTATGTTTTTAAGCTTTTAACTGGTGTTTCTGAAAAAGAGAAGTTTCCTGGGTGTGCATCTATCTTCTTCCTGGCTGGACCTGCCTCTGTCCCCCAGTGCCAGGCATAGCATGAAGTGGGCAAACATTTTGGGCAAATCATGCAGAGTGAAAGGGTGAGCCCTGGCCGTCCTTCCCTGAGGCAAGGACCATGATGCCTCTCACGGTTGCATCACAAGGCCTGGTAGGGCACTAGGGAGTTCTCAATAAATGTTTGTTGAATGAATGAGTGAATGAGTGAATGAATGAATGAGTGAATATCCAGTGTGAATGATCACAAATTCTGAATTTGTGGGTCTGAACTAATGTTTTTTAATGTATTAATATTAGGAATCTAATGAGATCCTGAATGAGAAGATATCAACTGAAATGGGACTTAGAAATTTGTTATCACTGGGCTTAAATTTTTTTCATTATAAAGTAGCAGAACTATATTTTAGAAGTTTGAAATGGGACGCCTGGGTGGTTCAGTTGGTTAAGCGTCTGACTCTTGGTCTCAGCTCAGGTCATGATCTCACAGTTCATGAGTTCCAGCCTCATGTCTGGCTTTGCACTGAGAGAGAGTTCCCTTCTCCCTCTCTTTCCTTTTTTTTTTTTTTTTAATGTTTACTTATTATTGAGAGACAGAGGGAGACAGAGCATGAACATGGGAGGGGCAGAGAGAGGAGGAGACACAGAATCTGAAGCAGGCTCCAGGCTCCGAGCTGTCAGCCCAGAGCCTAATGCAGGGCCCAAACTCACAAACTGCAAGATCATGACCTAAGCTGAAGTTGGATGCTTAACCGACTGAGCCACCCAGGTGCCCCCTTCTCCCTCTTTTTCTACCCCTCCCCTGCTTATGCTCTGTCTCTCTCTTAAAATAAATAAATAAACTTAAAAAAAATAAGGAGCTCCTGGATGGTCCAGTTGGTTAAGCATCTGACTTCAGCTCAAGTCATGATCTCATGTTCCGTGAGCTGAAGCCCCGTGTTGGGCTCAGAGCCTGGAGCCTGCTTTGGATTCTGTGTATGTGTCTCTCTCTCTCTGCCCCTCCCCTGCTCATGCTGTGTCCCTTTCTCTCAAAATAATAAACATTAAAAATCTTTTAAATAAATAAGTAAATAAAAGAAAAAAAGATATAATCATGCCACCCTAACAACCACTATTTGTATTTTCATGCGGTTCCTTCAATATGGGAGTGTGTGCCCATCTATCTTAATTTTGTGTCATTTTTAAAAAAACTTATTGTTACACTCTATGCCTTTTTTTTTTTAAGTTTATTGATTTTGAGAGAGAACCTGAGCACACTAGTGAGAATGTAAGTGCACAAGCAGGGGAGGGGCAGAGAGAGAGGGAAAGAGAGAATCCCAAGCAGACCCCACACTATCAGTGCAGAGCCTGACACAGGGCTTGATCCTACCAACTGTGAGATCGTGACTTGAGCTAAAACCGAGAGTTGGATGCTCAACTGACTGAGCCACCCAGGTGCCCCTACTCTAAGCCTTTTTAAAACCCTAGTATAAAGTTCCTAAACTATTATTTTATAAGTGTAATCAAGTCCATTAAGAGGACATATGTAATTTATTTAGCCAATAATTATTTTATTGAGCTAGTGTCCCCTTTTTTTTTTATTAAGCACTGTATTTTTTTAATTACTAGCTTTTGCCCATAGTCCTCATAATTTTACTCTGGGGTACCACTCAGAAATCCTTGAGCACCACTGGTCTGCATCCCCAGAAGCAGAGGAGAAATGAACAGTATCAACGTGGCTGAGCTGTACTCTTCGTTACCAGTCTGCACAAGGTAAGGAGCTTGCACTAGAGAGTAAGACAGCATACTGCTTTCTTCCCTGAGAAGGTCTGGCTATGAAAAGAAGTAGAAGCTGTTCATAGTGGACAAATTTACATGTTGTATTCATGGGTTTGGGTTTCGGAAAAGAGTGACAGTCCCCCCGCCCCCCACCCCATGAGGCTAGTGCTGTGCCTTCCCTTATAACAATATACAAAGGACACCCTATCTCACACCCGTGCTCGTGACGGTATGCCTCGTGTTCTTCCTGGGTGCACTGGTGTATGTAGGCTGTAGACCCCCTGTGCACTGCCATCTATAAGCATGAACAACTGAGGCTGGCCCTAGAAGGGGGGAGAACCAGAGCAACTCAATGATCAGGGGCCATGATAGCAATTGTGCCACGGACATATGTCATAGGACCGTTAGGATATTGTTCAAGACAAGAACTTTTACAAGTGAATTTCAATTACTCTCAAAAATAAAAGAGGAATAAGACCATCAAACAAAAGAAAGATTTTAGGGATTCTAAGCTGAAAAGTAACACAGTCAATTTAGCATGTTAGAAGGAGCAAGCTATTCCATGGAGAACAGATTGGAGGGGAGGAGACCAGAGTTGAGGAGTGTGGTGGGAAGGTTAAGGCTAGAGCAGTAGCCTCTGCCCTCCCATATGCCCACCTCCCCATGGGAGGGGCATACTCTTCTAGCCCTGGAGTTTGGGCTCGGTCTTGTGACTTACTTTGGTCAATGGAATGGAGCAGAAGTGACTAGATAGCAGTTCTGAGCCTTGACCTTAAGAGGCCTCAAATGCTCCATTTGCCCTTTTGTGCATCTACCATCACCAGGAGGATGTGACCAGATGGCCTGCTGAACCTGGAGGATGACAGACACGTGGAAGGGAGCTGCCCCGACCACTTGCAGACTCAGGACTGAGTCCAGCTGAGGTCAGTCTTGCTGCAGAGCCGTGGGAAGGAACTGCTTGCTATTGTCGTAGGCCCCTGAGATGTTGTGATTGCTGGTTGGGCAGCATTGCTGCGGTCACGGGTGCATTGCTGATGCATGGAGATGAAAAGAAATGAGCAAAGCCAAGAAGTGTTAAGAAAGCAGGTGGAGTTGGTGGTCAACTGGGTGTGTGGGGAAACTGACGGAGAGTCTCAGACGACTCAGGGCTTCTGGCCTGGGGACTCAGGCAGTTAACGGTGCTGGGACTGGGATGGAGAGCACGGGAAGAGGAGAAGGCTGAGAAGGGACCTACATGAGACTTCCATCAGTGGCTCTCTCTCCTTTCCTCTGACTTCCTCTTTCTCCTTGTTTCCAGAGACCAGGGTCTGTGTTTGTCAGGATAAACCCCTACGGGGCTGAGCCACGAGCCGGATCGCAGCATCCCTGCCGTACTCAGCGCGCCCATGGCCTCTGGCTCTGTCAGAACACCTCCTCCATTACAGAGCCATTAGGACAAGCCCTGATTTGGACCAGGGGTTGAACCACATTTCCCAGCCACCGGGGCCACTCAAGAAAGACCCTGCTGATTTCCCAGGGCTTCCTGCAGACACAGAAATCTATTCTCATTACTTTCATTTACTTAAAATACTTGCTTTGCAGCAGTGAAACTGCCCAAAATATTCACTTCTTTATTTCCAACTAGACAAATGGAACTCAATTTGCATTGGATAATTATTTTCAATTAAGTGATAACAATCCTGTTTCATGCAAAAATAATCTTGTCCAAAGGCCAGTTTATCCCATCCAAGAAAGGAGGAGGCAATGACAGGAGGAGGCCTATTAGAATGCTCTCCATGTGGGTGGAGGGAGGCCCCAGCCAAGTCCCTCCTGGGTGGCCTCTGACCTGTGGCCAAGTAAGACACTGCTCTGCCCTCTGACCCCTCTGTCCTGCATCTGTTCCCTCCCACTTTGAACTAACAAGGGGACACCTCCTAACAGCCTCGAGGTGCCAGAAAAGGTAGCCGGTACAGAGAAGGGCCCAGGGCAGAATGAGGAGACCTGAGTCCTGGACTAGCTATGTGTCCCTGGGCAGGTCACCCCTGCTCTGGGCCTCAGGCTCCCTCTCTGTACAAGGAGGAGTGAGGTTAGATGTACAGGGTGGCTCCAGCTTGCAGGCTCTGTTTTGTGATTCTGTCGCAGGCATCCAGAGCTACCTGGGCTATCCAGAGCAGGGTTTCTAGGGGAACGAGCTCAGCAGCCAAGCCCCCCTTTCTGGGTATCCTGAGGTGGAGGTTTGCCCCCAACAGATGGAAGAAGCAGGAGCTGAGTTCTGAAGCCTCATTCAGGAGTGGCTTGTGCAAGCCTGCTCGTGTGTTCAGGGACAGACAGCTCCCAGCCAGGAGCTTTCTGGAGCTGGAGCACTGAATCTTAAAAGACCACAGAGATGATGGGGCGCCTAGGTGGCTCAGTCGGTTAAGCATCTGACTTCAGCTCAGGTCATGATCTCACGGTTCATGGGTTCGAGCCCTGCATCGGGCTCTGTGCTGACAGCCAGCTCAGAGCCTGGAGCCTGCTTCAGATTCTGTGTCTCCCTCTCTCTCTCTCTCTCTCAGAAATAAATAAAACATTTAAAATTAAAAAAGAAAAAAAGACCACAGAGATGAGAAACATCCCGAGGTGTTGTCATTGGGCAAAAATACTCCCACACCTGCAGCAACAGAGTGCTCACTTCCTCCCCCCAAGCCCCTTTGACACGTCACCCCTTGTGGGAAGCTCCCTGCCTCCCCAGAAGAGATATGCCTCAGGTCCTCTTGGGTGGTGTCTCCTGCTGACCCCAATCACTGCCCAGTCAGGCTTTCAAATAACGTTTAAAGTAGCCATCATGTTCACTGGCTGCACAGGTGGCACAGCCTAGCTAGATCCATCCCCCCATACCTCCTGATACCGGATATTTCAGACACATCTGGGTAAACGCTTCACCCACAGATGGGGCTACTGGGGACATCTCCCACCAATGCCTTTGCCTTCCCCTTGATGCTCCATTTTCATTACAAGTCTAAAGACAGGTGCATTTAAAGCTGTGTGCTGAGAAAGCTTCATGAACACACCTCTTTAAGTCCATGCAGCCCTAATTGTACTTGAACTTGATTAGCTTTATCAGAAAGCTAATGATCTCAAGCCCTAGTGGATCAGCTGCAGCCACCACAGAGCTCCAGCTGCAGACCCCTGGGGTTCCTACTAGTTTCCTGTCCCCCAGCATCCTCCCTGGGGGACATCTAGGAGACCTGGGGAACAATTTGGGAAAAGGACAAAGAAGCCATATCATCGTGGGTGGGGCTGACTGTTTTTACACAACGCTCAGCCCAGAAGAAGATCCGTGCTTGCACAGACTGGGGACAGGGGTACATAATGTTTTTGACATATTAACTGATGTGAATGATTTAGTCTATAATATTTACTTACACATAGAGATGTTGCTACGCAAAAATTAAAATTATAATGCATATAATCCCAATTTGGGGGCAAACAAGAAAACCTATCTTCCTGCCCACCTTACATTTAAATATTGCTTGTATTTTTAAAAAATGAGGGCTGAGGTGGTCCAAACAAAAAAAACTAGTGTGAATTTTTGTTTCCAGTACTTCAAATATTTGATGCTTCAGAGCAGGTGATACAAGAAACTTCAAACCAAACTAAAACAAAGAAATCAACAACATTGCTTTTTTGTGATTCAAAACCCAAAGCTCTGGACGTATGAAATTCGCCACCGACCCAAAAGCCTCAAACTCTGAAGGCCTCTGGGCATCAGCTGTTTTGTCACCAGCACTAGATCTGAAGGCTATTGCTCAGAAAGAGCCAGCTTTTCTCCACCTTCCCCTGGCTCCTAAGACTAGTATAGATCCCCGAGGCTGGAGAAGGAAGGGGAACAGAGAGGCAAGTGGCCTGAGGGGCTTCTGAGAAGGGGCCTTGCCACTGGCCCCTCAGCCTGGGGCTTGGCCTGGAGGTGAGGACGGTAATAGCCCCATGAGCCAGAAGATCGGGGTGGGAGCAGAAGCGGTGGGTTGAGATGGCTGCATGGACTGTTTGAGCAAACACCCTCCCCTACCAGCCCCAGGACAGCCTTAGAGAATGAGCAGGAGAGCCAAAGGCCCCCAGTGTGTCCAAGAGGGTGCCCAGCTGTCCCCCTGCCTTTCCGGCCATGGCTGGTGCGTCTCAGAGTCCAGGCAAGATGGCCGTTGGATGCCCCAGGAGGTGGAAGGGCAGCAAGGCTCCGTGCTGGGTTCTTTTGTGGATTCGCTGCTGTGTGGCTGTCCTGCAACCCTGGGCACTAAGTACTGTCATCGCTTACAGATGAGGAAACTGCAGTGCAGTCACACTCAGTGGAATTCAGGCTGTGGTATGAATTCTGTCAGTTTCAACTGACTTCAGCACCCACATTCTATTTTCTACTCAGTGGAGACAAAAAGAGCCGAGTTGGCCGTGCTATACTGTGTGCCCTCGGTCACACCCAGAGCTGTGGAGCCAGGCAGGAGGAGGGAAGGAAGAAGCCACCAGAGCCACCATATCTGTTAAGTACAGTTTTCTGTATTCAAATTAGATGGCACAGTCTCCATGAATAAAATTACAGTTCCCAAAGGGATCACGCCCAATTTAAATGTATAAGAGGCCATTAACAGGCCAGGCTGGCTGTTAGAATTTAGCTCGTGTCATTTGTGCTGTGGTTCTGCTATTGTGCAAGGGGCCTGGGGATAATGGAAGCATGAGGCATGCTATGCCAGGCTGCCTTGAAGACCCCCAGTCTCTAAAGTCTGGGTGGTCAGGCTGCCTGGGGGTGAGGACCAGGGCGTCCAAGAAGCTCTGATGTGCCCTCCAGAGAGTTGGTAAGCTTTCTTCTGTCTGACTCTGAATGGTCCCCACCCCCGGTCATGCAGCCAAGTGACCTTGACAAACACCACAGGTAGGGTTCTTGAGGCAGACCTTGACTGGAGTTCAGCAAGCAGCAGGTCCCCAGGATCAACACCTGAGGAAGGGGGGGAGGAAGCAGGCGTGGACAGACAGAAAGTCTAGCTGCCAGCCAGGCTTAACCTGGGGGACCCCTGAGGCTAGAATGGACCATGTAAGTGTCCCCAGTTGCACGGAGCTCAGCCGGCCAGGCCTTTGTCACCTCGCATAGGTAGTCATTAGATGTGGGCTGCCCTGAGAAGGGGCATTGCCTTGGGCTGGGTGAGTCTCTGCAGCCGAAGCAGTCCTCAAGGGCAGAGCGCATGCCCAACATGGAAGGGGATCAGGCAGGCAGCAGTGACCGTATCCCCATCGGCCCAACGGGGATAATACTGACCCTGCGTCATGGCCCCGGGGGAGAATGAGCAAATGTATACCTAAAGCCTAAGCTCAGGGCCTGCACACTGTAAGGCCTCAAAATATATCCGGCCTAGTGTTATTTCCACCCTGTGACCCAAAGCACAGCATGACCTCTCCACTCCTCCCGCACAGCCCTGCACTTGCTCCCCAGCCTCTAGAAAGTGTACGACCCTTCTCGCACATCTCTGCTTATGGACAGACTGCTACTTCCCAAGTCAGCGCAAGTCTCTGTGGAGCAACTTTTTTGTTTTTACTGTGGTGAGTATACACAATGCAAAACGTACCACTTAAGCCATCCATAAACAGCAATCCACAGTTTAGCGGCATTAACCACACTCGTGTTGTCATGCAGAGATTGCCACCATCCATCTCCAGAATGTTTTTGTCTTCCCAAACTGACCCTCCATTCCCATTTCCCCCTCCCCCCAGCCCCTGGCAACCACCATTTACTGTCTCCACTAATTTGACTAATCTAGGTACTTTGAGTACAGAGAATCATACCATATGTGCCTTTTTGTGATTGGCTTATTTTACTTAGCGTGATGTTGTCAAGGTTCAGTCATGATAAAGCATATGTCGGAATTTCCTTCCTTTTTAAGGCTGGATAATATTCTGTTCTAATGTGCATACCACGTTTGGTTCATCCATTCGTGTTTTGATGGCTAACTGGCTTGCATCCCCCTTTCAGCTGTCGTGAATAATGTTGCTATGAATGTGGGTGCACAGTATCTCCTTGAGTTCCTGCTTTCAGTTCTTTAAGGTATATACCCAGCCATGGAGTTGCTGGATCATATGGGAATTCGATGTTTACGTTTTTGAGGAGGCCCTATCCTGTTTCCCACAGCAGCTGCCCCATTTTTTGTTGAACAGCTCTGACCATGAGAAATCTCTTTTACATCGCCCTGGACTCCGCATCCCCATGACTTCCTCCACTGGCTCTGACTTTGTCCCTAAAGTCACGTGTCCTTCATCTGCCCACTGTGCTCTGGGTGGCCCTGCTGGGCTCTCTCTGTTCTGGGCAGGTTTCCCCCGGCTCCCACCCTGCCCCCAAGTTTGGCTCCCCCTGCAGACTTGCTCCCAGAGCCCCCATCTCACTGTCCCCTGTACAGAGGCACATTTTCTCTTGAGAAGCACCCTCAGTTGGAAGCCTCCAGGCCACCCCATTGTAGAGAGAAGCAGTCTCAGAGCTGGGAATGAGTTGGCCGTGGCACTTGGAATGAAATTCAGGCCCAACTTAGCCCACCCCACCTTCTACCTGCTTCTCTCCAGATCCCCTACCTACTTCCTCTCCCTTACTCCCCTCCAGCCACACAAGCCCTCTCTGTCTGCCCTCCTCCCAGCTCAGAGCCCCCCTCATTCCCACCACCCAGGTCTGTGCTTAAATGTCACCTACTCAGGGAGGCCTTCGCCAACCACCTGGAATGGAATGATGTCTCCCCCCCATCTGCACCCTATCTCCTCATGCTGTTTGACTTCCTTCCCCAGCTCACCATTGTCCTTAAGCACATAAATCCACCAGGCCTGCCCTTGGCTTGTTCATGGCCATATCGTGATGCCTGGAATGGTAGCTGGAATGGTGCCTGACACAGGGGAGACACTCAATGGCATCTGTGGAATAAATGGATAATGCCAGGAACCAGTGTCCCCCTCCCCACCCTATGCCCGCACTGCCCCCACCCCACCCCCAACAGGCCCTGCTCCCTGCTCCTGGCCTGAGAGTCTGAGACCTCAGTGTGGCCCTGGACAAGACCCTTTCCTTTTAGGGCTCACTCTCCTCTGCTCTAAGGGACATGACCTTGA
>NW_027528859.1:3758169-3783394 GCF_008692635.1 Crocuta crocuta | reverse complement strand
TGTCCCTGACCCCTCTCCTTGCTTTTTTTTTTTTTTTAATGTTTATTTATTTTTGACAGAGAGAGAGAGAGCATCAGCAGTGGAGGGGCAGAGAGAGAGGGAGACACAGATCTGAAGCAGGCTCCAGGCTCTGAGCTGTCAGCACAGAGCATGACACAGGGCTTGAACCCATGAACCACGAGATCATGACCTGAGCTGAAGTCGGCCACTTAACTGACTGAGCCACCCAGGTGCCCCTCTCCTTGCTTTTCTGAGTCTTCTAAGTGCGTCACTCCTGCTAACTAAGAAAGTAATCTGTGAACAGAAGTACAAATGTATCCTCCTAGAAAATTCTGAAGGCATTTTACCCATTTGAAGAGGTAACATGGATTTAAAATTTAAATTTTACTCTGTTCTGTCAGTTTATGGGATGAGACTGAAAGTTCCACTAATTCTCAAAAGTATTTAAAATATCTAACCTCAGTGTTTGAAGGGACTAAGACTATCTATTCATTACTCCAGAAGGTTTTTGATTTCACTGTCCTGACACATTTTCATATTGAGGCCACCCCAGTGGGATAGTGTGTGTGTAGCAGGAGGGGTTATATCATCATCAAGAACAACAATCAGAAATCAAATAGAATAAAACAAAAGGACACCTTAGTGGTGAAGAGCCAGTGACCGCAGCTCCTCCAGGGGCCCCTCTGTAAGGGCAGCTGCCCTGAATGTCAATCCCAAGCGTGTTCTCACCTGGTGTGCTTTCAATGCCCGTGGGGAGGGCACCATGATGGTCTTTCTGCTGCAAAATACTGAAGACAGTCCAGACTCAGGACTCTGGACTAAAAGGACAACATGGCTGTTGCAAAACATCCTTCTCTCTGCACCCTGAACGCCCCCAGCACTGGTCCCCAACCTCTCTGGCGGCTGAGTGCCCAGCACGCAGAATACTGGGCATGGCTCAGTACATGTGAGTTCAAGTTCTGTCTTTGCCATGTGTGGACAAGGCACACCTTGACTCTCGTCCTCACTTTCCTCATTTATAAACCAAGAACGTTAGAACCAATCGTTTCCAAATTTCTGTGTATGATTTTTCCTTTATTCCTGGCCTTGCAGCCCCTGTAGGGGGGACCTAAAATTAACAGGGTCATGAGCTGGCCCTGTCCTCACTGACCTCAGAGTGTGGACAAAGATGAAATGTGGGTGTGAATGCCACAAGGTGGGAAGGAGACTAGTGTGGTCCGAGGAAGTGTTCTGGAAGCTCAGAATGGAGGAGGATCTCCAGCTGAGTAGCCAGAGCTGCTTCCTGCAGGAGGCAGGACCAGAGCTGAGCCTGTACGATTTGGGGGAGGTGCATATGGTGAGACGGAAGTAGAATTATTGCAGAGGAGGATGGGAGGAAGGAGAATTACTGCAGAGGAGGATGGGATGGGAGACTCGGCATCCCGGCACCCCTTGGCCAGGCCCACAAAGGGTTCAGGAGGAAGTACAAAAGAGAAAACAAATGAAGTTTACTGGTTCCCTAGTACTGTGGAGCAGGGAAGACAGTCATTTGGACTTTGCTCATTTGTGAAATCGAAGTGTGAAGAAAGGATTTTTTTGCCTTGCACCAAGAACCTGTCTTTGGCTACAACAGGAGATTGTTCTCATGGTGGCATGAATCACTGGGGTGAATCCTCCAAGGGAAAAGCTGAGGGACCCATGGCTACCTCCAACAGGAGCGCCTTGAGTGGGACCAGTCTGCACTTTAAATTATGAAAGGCATTTTTGTAAAACTAACATAAGATCAGAAAATTTGGAAAAGAGAAAAGAGGAAAAATGAAATCACCCCCAACGTATCCCTTAACACCACCCCTGAGATAGTGAATAGGTTTCCATTTAGAATTTCCCATAGGTGTGGGTGGGCGGGGACTACTGCTGTGTGTGTCATCTCCATATCACATGGTAGAGGTCATATTTCATGTGCATTTTTAGCCTGTTCTTCCCATGTGCGTCCCTGTCCCCTCTCAATAATACCTCTCTATCCATCGGCTATTGCTGAATAACAGTCCAACTCAAAATTCATGTTTAAAATAAGATTTATTATTGCTCTTGAGTCCAGGGGCAAATGGGCAGTTCTACTGGTCTGAGCAGGCTTAGTTAGTCTTGATTGAGATTGTTCATGTGTCTGTGGCCTGCTAGTGGGTCAGCTCATGTCTGACGGCTGGCCAGCTACTGCCTTGGCAACAAGGGTGACCACATCGTGGGTCTTATCGCCCATCACGTTCTGTTGGTCAAAGCAAATCTTGTGAGAGTCCAGAATCAGAGTGAGAGGGACTATAAATTTCAGGGTCAAGGGCATGGATACAAGGAAGCCAGTAATTGTAGCATCAATTATTGCCATCAATCTACCGTGTTTCTAATTTTCATAGCTGCCGTTTTTTATAGCAGTAGAGTTTTTCATAGACATACCATTAAATGGGGATATACCATACTTAATTTGTTTCACATTTTCTATAATCACACCTAAGTGATCAATGTGTTACAGCCTTAATCTTTGAAGTAAAAAAAAAACAGTGTTTCCCACCCTTAATCAAAAACCCAAGGGAAACAAAACAAAACAAAACAAAAACAAAAACCTAAGGTTATGAGGCACCTGGCTGGCTCAAGCAGAAGAGCATGGGACTCTTCATCTCTGGCTCATGATTTTAAGCCCCACATTAGGTGTAGAGGTTATGGGGTGGGGGTGGGGGGGGTTAAAAAAAAACAAAAAACCTCAAGGTTAAATGAAAAGACTAAGCCCAACTGTTACCCAAGCCCCTTAACAGGCAACACCACTTACAGACCTTTAGTTTTTACAGTCCTTCAACTGACCAAATTTGAATGTGTTTATTCTCAGAGCAAGTACTGGCTGTTGGAAACACTAGCAAGAGTCCTTTTCCATCTCTGGGCCCTGGTTTCCCATCTCTAAGATGAGGAGTTAGACTAGAACAGTGTTTGGAAAATGATGGCACTGCGGTCTAAAAACCAAAACGGTATCAGTGGCACCCTTCTTACACGTACTTTAGATACACACGAAATACGCAAAGCACACCTGTATCATTCTTCCTGCCCTGCAGTGACCCACCTTTAAGAAATGGTATGTACTGAGCAGAGGGGGCAGCAAGAGAGGTGCCGGCTGGCAGTTGTGAGGGTGATGTTAGATGTGCGTCTCCAGGCCAGGCAGCCATCACAGGGCTGCTGCTGATCGCTGGTCTCTGTTCAGTGTCTTGTCTTGTAATCTCAACATGTATCTGTGACCTTGCTCCATGTTCATTGTCTGTAAAATGCACTATAAAATTTAATTCCTGTGGTTTGTGGCTGAGCAGAGGATCTTTAAAAAGAAAGGTTATGTGCATCCTAGCTCATGAGCTCTCGTTATCATTTTTAAAGGCTTTATTTTCTGAGAGAAGTTTTAGATTCACTTCAGTTTTAGATTCAATTTAACAAAATTGAGAGGAAGGTACAGAGAACTCCCATATACTCCCTTTCCAACAAATGTACAGCCTCCCTCAGCATCAGCACCCGGCACCGGAATGATACATTTTTAACCAAGAATGAGCCTACACTGACTCAAAGTCCACAGCTTACATTAGGGTTCACTCTTGGTGGTGCACATTCTGTGCATTTGGACAAATGTGTAATGACATGTGTCTACCATTGGAGCATCATACAGAGTCTCTTCATTGCCTTAAAAGTCCTCTGTGCTCTGCCTATTCATCCCTCCCTACCCCTCCGCGCCCACAACCACTCATCTTTCTACTGCCTCCAGAGTTCTGCCTTTAACAGAATGTCATACCGTTGGAATCATACGCTATGTAGCTTTTTTGGATCGGCTTCTTTCACTTAGTGATATGCATTAAAGTTTCCTCCGTGTCTTTTCGTGCCTTGATAGCTCATTTCTTCTGAGTGCCGGACACCATACCATTGTCTACATGCACCACAGTTCCCTTATCCATTCACCTACTCAAGGACGTCGGTCTGGGTCGCTCTCCAGTTTGGGCAATTCTGAATAAAGCTGCTGTAAACATCGGTGTGCAGCTTCCTGTGTGGACATAAGCTTTCAACTCCTTTGGGTAAAACCAAGGAGCTCGAATGCACGACTGTATGGTAAGGGTATGTTTAGTTCTGTGAGAAACCGCCAAACTGTCTTCCAAAGGGGCTGCACCATTTTCCACCCCCACCAGCAGTGTATGAGGCTTCCTGTTGCCCCACATCCTCGCCAACACTTGTGGTTGTCAGTGTTCCAGATTTTAATAGGTGTGTGGTGGTATCTCACTGTTGTTTTAATTTGCATTTCTCTGATGACGTATATGTGGAGCCTCTTTCCATATGATTGTTTGCCACCTGTCTATATTTGGCGAAGTGTCTGTTAAGGTCTTTGGGCTATTTTTTAATTGGACCTTTTTTTTTTCTCTTATTGTTGAGCTTAAAGATGTTAAAGAGTTTTTTGTGTATTTTGGATATAAGTCCTTTATCAGATATGTGTTTTGCAAATCGTTTCTCCCAATCAGTGGCTGGTCTTGTTATTTTAAAGAGCTCCGTGGATCAAATAAGTAGACTCCAAGTACCTTTTGAGCTTTAATGGCCTAGAGAAGAGGTGGGGAAGGGAATGCCTACTTTTTCTTCCCCAGCTGGGTTCAGAGGTCAAGAGTCCTCGCAAACAGGAATGGGCAGGTTTGGAATGGAATGGTACTTCCGGGGCCACTGCTGGTAATGGCCTCACACATTGCAGAGGCTTCGGGGATAGAACTGGCAGTGTCCTATTACAGACTTTTCCTGTCTAGTCTTCTGGAAGAGGTCTTTTTTACTTTTTGTAGTGGATGTGTGATTTTGTTTGCCAAGTTTCCTTGGGAGAACCATTCCTCACCTCCTCCAACCCTGGTCCTCTGAGGTAGAGGATCTCAAGATCACTCTGCTGTGACCTCAGCACAGTGATCAGTTCAGGAGTGGGCATGTGACCTCAAGTAACCAATTAGAATCTTTTCCTGGGATTGTTCTATAGTCCCTGGGACAAAGGGGGGGGTGTTCCCTCAAGAGATTGGGAGAGAGAGACAAGGCCCTGCACCACTGTCTGAACCCCCACATCAAGTCTTGCCTGATTGCACACAGACTTCTACTTTCGGAAGCCAGTAAATTCCTTGATAGGCTTGAGTGAGTTAGACATCTCTCACTTTCAGTCAAGAGTCCTTCAAAACCCACTCGGGTTTATACTGAACTGCATTCTTCAGCTGAATGTAGTAATGATGCTCAGTCACCACCTCCTCTCAGAAGCCCTCCTTGATTTCCCCAGGCAGAGTCAATTGCTCCCCCATTGATGCTTCCCAAGTGTCTTGTAAAAAAAGATACACTGTGGAGTCAATCCCCCTATATATGCAATTTTACATACATACACCCCTGCCTGTCTTCAGGGTAGGGACTAGATCTGATTTGTCTCTGTTTACTCAGTGACCCAACCAAGAAAGTGCTTAGGTGTTTATTAAGTGAATTATATCCAAATCTCACTATAACAAACAACTGAGATCTAGTCAAGAGACAACTCCCCTTGTAACTTACAGAAAAGTACTGTAGATTAGAAGTTGACACCCTTTTCTCTATAAAGAGCCAGATAGTAAATGTTTTAGGCTTTGCAGGCCACACAGTCTGTCACAACTACTCAACTCCGCTGTTGTAGCACAGAAGTGCCATAGACAATGTGTAAATGAAGGAACTTGACTCTATTCCAATGAAACTTTGTTTACAGACACTGTCATTTCATATAATATGTGTGTGTCACAAAATCTTATTCTTCTTTTGACTTTTTCCAATCATATCAAGATGTAAGAAATCATTCTTAGCCCACGAGCCATACAAAAATAGGTGCCTGGCAGGGTTTGGCCCAAGGCCTCAGTTTGCCAGTTCCTAGTGTAGACGTTCCTGGGCGTCTCCATCTGCAGGGAACACTGGGAGAGAGTTGGCGTCTCCCCCGGCTGTGCGTCCTGGAGCTGAAACGGAGGGCCCCTCCCCTCACCATGTGGACTGGAGATTTGGGGCAACCTCGGTGTGAGCCCCCGGCTGGCAGCGCGCCAGGGCAGGAGGGGCCTTGGCCAACCATACCGCGCCACCTCCTTACTATAACCCCAGGGAATGGAGGCCACCTAAGCCTGCCAACTGGCCCAAGGACGAACACCTGTGTGGGTCTGGGTCCCATACGGCTAGGCGTGCTATCCTCCGGGAGGCTACCCCAAACCACCCCGAAGCAGCAAGTGAAGGTTCCTTTCTTGAAGCCATAATCCTCCCTGTACTGGTTTCACACTCACACACCCTCATGCGTGTGACTCTCAGCTGCACCCGCCTTCCCTCATCCCAAAATCTGCCACGCTGTGACAGTGTGACCGTGGCCCTCCCCACTCACCGGCGAGGCCCCGGTCTCTGCTACACGCTGTGGGTCTCACATTCCAGGTCCTTCCCACAAGCCTTGCTCTTGGGGCCAAGAAGGCACCTCTGTACAGGGTCCGTTTCGGAGGCCCAGATGGCTCCAAACGTGTCTTCTACATCTGCAGAAGATAACAGACGTGCATAAAAAAAAAAAAAGAGGAATAAATACATATTTAATGATTTCATTTAAGTAGCTGGGCAAATATTCATTTTCTTAAAATGTTAATACGTAATTAACTGATAATAAAATTAATTGGGTAAAACATTCTAAAAATAATGCAGCACTTATTACATGAGGGAATATTTCTGTGTCGAAAGAGGTTTAATTGCACCAGAGACTGACAAGTCTGCAAAAGCAGAAGGAAGGCGCTTTGTCCAGCCACTGAAGAAGGGTCTGGGGGCATGGCTCCCTGCCCCCCACTGCTGCAGGGGCTGGAAGTGAAGAGTGTCTCCTGTAGCTGGGCAACTTGACAGAGGATTCAGAGAGCACCCCAGTGTCTACCCCAGCCTGGCCAGCATCCCCTGGCCACCACCGATTCCAAAACAAGAAAGAAAAGAAAAAGGCTGCCATATACATCCTTTTGTCAGATCATAGAAGAGAAAACTTGCGAGATCTCATGAACTCATCCCTTCCACCCATAAGTGCCAGACCCTGGCCTAGAAAGGGAGGGAAGTCTGCCTGGCAGCTTCTCCTCCAGGAGGTCTGGGGTGTTTAGGGGAAGAAGATCTGGACACAACATGCCCCTAACAGCTGCAGAAAGAAGTAAGCTCGTGGGGTGGGTGAGTGAGGGAGGGCTAGCAGGGGAGGGAGGTGGGGATCTTGACTGGGAGGGGTGGGCTTTCAGAGTGCTGGTAAGGGAGGAACGGGGCAATAAGGGAGGAAAGAGCTAGGGTTTGGTCTGGCTGAAGCAGGACCCAGGAAGGGCCTTGTGGTGACAAGGGAGCGTGGGGGGCAGGCTGAGAGGGGGTCTCAGATGCAGGACAGAGCAGCCTGGCTCTGGCTACCACACCCGGACAGCCCGCCGCGGCTCTGGATCCCACTGCAGACCCTACATTTCATTATTCATCTCGCTTGTGAATTCAGGTGGGGAAAGGTCTGCTGAGAGTCATGCCAGAATTCACAGGAGAAAGATTCTGTAATTTCTTTTAGCTCTGTGACTCTGGACAAAGTATTCAGTATTAATGCAGTTGACCATGACGTCTTCTATGTGCGCAACTGACAGACCAAATTACCTTTCCTTATCTCCTGGGGAGAAAAAAGGACCATTTATTTGACATATTTCATAATCATTTCACCTGCTTGCCCCCTATGGAGAGCGCCGGTGACCCGGCTCCCTCCCTCCCTCCCGCACAATGCAGGAAGCATGTCGGCTAATAAAGCCCAGTTTCTAAAGAATGTTTTTAATCTTGAAAATAGTGAGCGCGATTTTCAATTGTATTTTTAATTCTCTATCTACTTTTTTAAAGCCCACGTTTCCATTCTCTCTAATTCTCATCTTAGTTCATCAGAGCCAGGAAGGAGCTCGGACATCACAGGCTCCTATCTTCTTGGCATTTGCGTGGACAAGGTAGTGGGGAGCAGGCTCGGGATTCAGACGCAAGGGCTCTGCGTCCTTGGTACCCACTGGACATAATTCTCTACATGGTGGCCTGGAAATCCCCAGATTGAGCAACTAGAATGTCCCAAAAACATTTTTTTAAATTGTGGTGAAATACACATCACAGAAAATTTACCATCTGGACTATTTTTAGCTGTATACTTCAGGGGCGTTAAGTACTTTCATAGTGTTGTACGACCATCACCACCATCCATCTCCAGAACTCTTTCTATCTTGCAAGATTGAAACTCTGTCCCCATTAAATAATAATTCTCTCATAACCCTCCTCCCACAGCCCTGGCAGCTGCCATTCTGTTTTCTGTGTTTATGAATTTAGCTACTCGAGGGACTTCATATAACTGAAATCATATAGTATTTGTCTTTTTATGACTGTTTGATTTCACTTAACATGTTCTCAAGGTCCATCCATGTTATAGCATGTGTCAGAATTTCCTTCCTTGTTAAGGCGGAACAATATTCCACTGTGTATATATACCACACTTAGTTTATCCATTCAGCCATTGAAGAACACTTGGGTTAAGTCTATATTTTGGCTATTGTGAATTAAGTTGCTATGAATAGAAATACCTCTTGAAGTCCCTGCTTTCAACTCTTTGGAGTATATACTCAAGAAGTGGGATTGTTGGATCATATGGTAATTCTGTTTTTAATTTTTCGAGCAGAAGAAATTTTTACTCACCACCTCTTTGGCCTTCTTCCACTCTTCAGGCTGGCAGCGAAGCCAGGTGGCCCATGAACATTTGAGAAACCAGTCCTCGCTCCATTTCCTGGGCCCACTAGGCACCATAGGGCTTGTCCAACAGAAGGGAAAATCAATTGTGGGGTGGTTTGCACTCACCTGTCAGGTTGTGTACATGGCCTCTCAAGGCTTCCTTTGTGGACTTTACGTCAGTGTTTGCTGGGGCTACTGAAACCCTGCCCTTGGGAGCTGGCAAAGGCTACATTCATACATCACACAGAATAACGAGCACCAGGGACTGTCATGAGGGTGCCATTTAATATTCACCTTAACCTTGGGGTGTAGCTATGATCGTTGGCCCATTTTACAGATGAGAGCACTGATACTCAGGTTAAAAAAAGGGTCTAAGGTCCCCAGCTAGAAAGTGGCAAGGCTCACAGTCAAGCCCAGCTCTGGCCACATTCTTTCCACTCCCTCCAGCTGCCTCTCCTGGTGTTGAGGTACATTAGTGAGAAATGCAAACTTCATGCTGTAGAAAGGGCAGGGGTGGGGGAGACTGAGCCTGTCCAAGGAACTTAAAGGACGCATTTTAGCAGGAACTTGAAGAAGAGGTTGCTGTGGGAAGGTGGAGAAGGTGAACTGTGTGGAGAATTCCTCAGATGGACGCAAAGAAAGGTGATATATCTTAAGTATGATGGGGATTTATTTTTAATACTAAGTGAATAGATCTTGAGATTACATCAATAGATTTGAAAGGTTTACAAAATGGATAATTTTCTATGAAAATAGATATTTACAAGATTAACTCAAAAAGAGGGAGAAAGCATAAAGATGCATTGAAGAAATTGGAAAACTTCCACTTTCTGCATTGTATATTTCTATAATATTTGAACTATGTAATGAACATATGTTACTTTTGGAACCTGAAAAATAAATATATAAAAATTAAATAAATATATTATTATGGAAAATACGTATGATATATTATTAAGTATCAAAAACAGATTGCAAATTGGTATATGTGGAGGAATGGCCCCATTTATGTAAATAAATTGTGAATGAGAGTGCATTTTTGAAAGGATATACACCAAATTCTATCAATATTCATCCCTGGGAAGTAGAATTATGTATGACTTTCTTTTTCTGTTATTTATATTTTACTACTAAGGGAAAAATAATTAATGGAAGAGGAAACTCAGATGACCTTGGATATTGTGATATTTTTTAGATACAACACCAAAAACACAATCCATGAAAGAAAGAATTGACAAGCTGGACTTCATTAAAATTAAAAACTTCTGCTCTAGGGAAGATGATATCAAGAGACTAGAGGACCAGCCACTGACTGGGAGAAACGATTTGCAAAAGACACATCTGATAAAGGACTTATATCCAAAATACACAGAAAACTCTTTAAAATCTTTAAGCTCAACAATAAGAAAAAAATGATCCAATTAAAAAATGGCCCAAAGACCTTAACAGACACTTCGCCAAATATAGACAGGTGGCAAACAATCATATGGAAAGAGGCTCCACATATACGTCATCAGAGAAATGCAAATTAAAACAACAGTGAGATACCACCACACACCTATTAAAATCTGGAACACTGACAACCACAAGTGTTGGCGAGGATGTGGGGCAACAGGAAGCCTCATACACTGCTGGTGAGGGTGGAAAATGGTGCAGCCCCTTTGGAAGACAGTTTGGCGGTTTCTCACAGAACTAAACATACCCTTACCATACAGTCGTGCATTCGAGCTCCTTGGTTTTACCCAAAGGAGTTGAAAGCTTATGTCCACACAGAAAGCTGCACACCGATGTTTACAGCAGCTTTATTCAGAATTGCCCAAACTGGAGAGCGACCCAGACCGACGTCCTTGAGTAGGTGAATGGATAAGGGAACTGTGGTGCATGTAGACAATGGTATGGTGTCCGGCACTCAGAAGAAATGAGCTATCAAGGCACGAAAAGACACGGAGGAAACTTTAATGCATATCACTAAGTGAAAGAAGCCGATCCAAAAAAGCTACATAGCGTATGATTCCAACAGTATGACATTCTGGTAAAGGCAGAACTCTGGAGGCAGTAGAAAGATGAGTGGTTGTGGGCGCGGAGGGGTAGGGAGGGATGAATAGGCAGAGCACAGAGGACTTTTAAGGCAATGAAGAGACTCTGTATGATGCTCCAATGGTAGACACATGTCATTATACATTTGTCCAAATGCACAGAATGTGCACCACCAAGAGTGAACCCTAATGTAAGCTGTGGACTTTGGGTAATAACGTGTCATCGTAGGCTTATCCTTAGTTGAAAGTTACCATACTGGTGAGTCATGTAGATAATGGGGGAGGTTTGTATGTGGATGGGAAAAGGTATATGAGAACTTTCTACCTCTCCTCAATTTTCTTTTAAAACTGTTCAAAAAAGAATAATAAAGTCTTGGAGCACCTGGGTGGCTCAGTCGGTTGAGCATCTAGTTCTTAATATCCGCTCAGGTCATGATCTCACTATTCATGAGATCAAGTCCTGCACTGTCAGTGCAGAGCCTTCTTGAGATTCTCTCTCTCTCTCTCTCTCTCTCTGCCCCACCCCCACTTTCACAATGTGCATTTTCTCTCGCCCTCAAAATAAATAAACTTAAAAAAAAAAGAAAAGAAAAAAGATTCTCGGGGCACCCAGGTGCTTCAGTCAGTTGAGTGTCCAACTTCAGGTCAGGTCAGGATATCACGATTAGTGGGTTCGAGCTCTGTATCGGGCTCTGCATTGATGGTGCAGAGCCTGCTTCAGAACCTCTGTCTCCCTGTCTCTCTGCCATTCCCCAGCTCGTACTTTCTCTCTCTCAAAAATAAACATTAGGGGCACCTGGGTGGCTCAGTCGGTTAAGCATCCGACTTCAGCTTAGGTCATGATCTCACGGTTCGGACTCTGTGCTGATGGCTAGCTCGGAGTCTGTTTCAGATTCTGTGTCTCCCTCTCCCTCTGACCCTCCCCTGCTCATGCTGTCTCTCTCTCTCTCTCTCTCTTTAAATAAAACATTAAAAAAAATTAAAAAAAAAGAAATACATAAAAACATTTAAAAATTTTTTAAATAAATAAACATTTAAAAATTATTTAAAAAAAGATTTTCTCTCTCTGCCCTTCCCCCCACTTGTGCTCTCTTTCTAAAATTAAAAAAAAAGAATTTTTTAATATACAATAAGGTTTTTAAAAATAATTTGAGGGGTGCCTGGGTGGCTCAGTCGGTTAAGCGTCCGACTTTGGCTCAAGTCATAATCTCACGGTTCACGGGTTCAAGCGCCATGTCGGGCTCTGTGCTGACAGCTTGCTTCAGATTCTGTGTCTCCCTCTCTCTCTGACCCTCCCCTGCTCATGCTGGCTCTGTCTCTGTCTGTCTGTCTGTCTCTCTCTCTCTCTCTCTCTCAGAAATAAATAAAACATTAAAAAAAATTTTAAGTTAAAAAATAATTTGAGGAAGAAATGAAAGTAAAGCTTGTTAAAGCACTTCTCCTGCAAAAAGATGCAAGCAGTTCTCAGGATGAATCTTGTCAAAGTTTCACATAACAGTTAATGCCTATGCTAGTTAACCTTTCCAGAGTTCAGATAAAAACTAAAAGTTTTCCAATTAATTTTACACACTTAGAATAACTCCAAACTTTTTTGATTGAAAAAAAAAAAAGAACACAAGATAAAGTACATTTATCTAAAATCAAGAATCAACATCATACTCATACTCCATGATAAACACTAAGCTCTAGTCTAAGGGGATTCAGATTTAAGTTGGAATTAAGACAAGGGTTGTAGGTATCAGTAATGCTAGCTGCTATAACAGAAACCCAAATATGAAGGGTTTAACACAGTAACAGTTTATACTAATTCACACAAAGAGCGCTGAGGATTCCTGGTCAGCAGGCACCTTCCATGTTGCCTCTTGGGGACCGAAACTCTCTCTGCCTTCTTCTGGCTCTGCCATTGCCTAGCACCCCTGCTGCAGCCTCTACCAGCAAACCAAAGAATTTGGAGAGAGGAAAGAATACTATAGGAAGTCGTATGGGTCCAGCAGGGAAGCCCAATACATCATACTCATCCATAATCCAATGGTCAGAACCCAGCCACAGGCCACATCTAACTGCAAGAGGGCCTGGGAGCTGTAGTCTACTTCTCTGCCCAGGAGAAAAAGGAAAACAGGTGATAAATACAGCTAAGAGTGCTACACTCTTGTCTTATGTTTTTTAATGTTTATTTAATTTTGCAAGAGAGGGAGAACATGAGTGCACAAGCGAGCCGGGGAGGGACAGAGAGAGAATCCCAAGCAGGCACCCCACACTGTCGGCACAGAGCCTGACATGGGGCTTGATCCCAAGAACTATGAGATCATGATGGAAGCCGAAATGAAAAGTCGGATGCTTAACCAACTGAGCCACCCAGGTGCCCCTCCAGGACTTTTTTTTACAAGTCATGGACACTTTCTGCACATTCTATTGTGTGACTGCCACCCGAGCACCTGTGATTACAAAGGCATCCCAATTTCAGGATTTAAAATGTGAAAAACTTAGAGGTAATGAAATATTGTGTATATATACTAGATGAAATTATAAGAAAAGCTGTACTTGTGATAGCCCATGGATGAGCAAGGACTTTTCAGCCGTGATCTCAAAGGCGTCAAAAAGATAGGGTCAATTATATAAAAATGAAAACTCCCTCACATCAAAAAGAAAATTAAAAGCAGAAGGACCTACAGAGGGGTGGGGAGGGATATTTGTAATATGTGTGATAAAGAATTAGTAGGCTTACTATTTTAAGAGCCCTTACAAATCAATAGTGAAAAAGATGAACACTCCAAGATAAAAACGGACAAAGAACTGTAACAGGAAATTAAAGAAGAACTAAAAAATGGCTAAATATAAAACTATTCGGTAGTCAAAGAAATGCAAATGAAAATTCCAGTATGATGCCTTTTTTTTTTTAACCACTAAAAGGGCAAAGATCTGAAAATTGATAATGGTGTTTGCAAGGTCTGGAAATAGAGAGCATTCCACATCTGAAAGGGATGAGACAGGTGCACTGTTCAGTGCTGGGGCTGAGATCTTAAATCCATGATGCCTGCTGGCCCAGCTGGGCCACTTCTGGAATCTATCCTGGGGGGAAGGGGGACTGAAGATATCTTAAAGATATACATATGAGGCTGCTAATCACGGGGGTTTTTTAAAGTTCGTTTTTATGAAAGTTTATACATGCACAGATTTTAAAAGTTGAAAAATTCTACATNAGTCCCAGAGATTCTGATTTCAGTCCTTTTGTTATTTCCGGTATTTTCTCTAAATAATATTTGTTTGCTACTCCCTGATTTTTCAGGTTTTGGCATTACAGGATGATTTCTCGTCATGGAAAGAGAGGATTTTGGTCTCTCTCCAACCCCCTGTCCTTGCACACACACACTCCCCACAAAACAGGCACATAGCTCTTCCAGCGTCCATCATCAGCCTCCCAATACAGTGATTTGTAACTCTGATCAGATCAATATTAGTTATTTGCCTTAGTATGACTGAATCTATTGTTGTTTAACGAGCTGTATAAGATACTATGTTTTCCCCCCTGGAGTTCATAATTAACTTGTTCTTGTCATTGACTTAGTTTGCTAATATTTATCACCAATTTAACCACACACTCTTTCTTTTAAAATGTTGAACATATCACTACTCCATCGTGTTCTGGCTTCCACTGATGCTGTTTGAAAAATCCAATGCCATTTTGAGCCATAATCCTTTGCCTAAAATCTGCTTGTTCTCTGCAAACATGTAGGATCTTTCCTCTGTCCCCTCACCCCCTATGAACCTCAGTCCCCAGCTCCAAGACAACCTAATGCCTGGGTCCCAGGCCACTTCCTCCTCTGTGGTATATAAATCAGCTTCTTTTTCAAGTTGGGGATTTGGTTTCTTGGGCCTGTTAAATGCATCTACTTTCCAACTTCTGAAGTGCTGTGGCTGATGGTCCCTCCATTGTTCTCCTCTTTATGGGCTTTTTCCTTTTTAAATCGTTTTACAATAGTTTTGGTAAGAAGGAAAATTTTACCAAGGGTAGGCCTTTGAAGTCCTCTTTCGGGTGGAGGGTCCCCCCAGACACAATCCCCTCAAAACCAGCTGTTGTTTGCCAAGTTCAGCCAGAGGCAAATACCTTCAGAGCAAATTAATGACCTAAGTGTCCAATCTAAGAAGTTTCCCCCAAAACTATATAAGCAAGGAGATGCTAAAAAAAACAACAGAATCAAGAAAATAAAACCCCAAAAATGCAATGGAGACCAACAAAGGCAAGAGTTGATTCTCTGAATAGAGCAAACAGACACATCTTGGAAAAGACTGATCAAGGAAAAGAAACAATAAGTAACATCATAAATGAAAAGAATAATATGAGTATAGTTAAAGAGGAGGTTTAAAAGATAAGGTAAAGACAGACAAATATCTGAAGATTTTGTCTTTTCATGTAGCTGTATTCTCAAGACAATAATTAAAAAGGATAAAAGAATGCTATCAACCACTTTATGCCAACAAATTTGAAATCTTAGTAGACATAAATTGCTACCAAAATTGGAAAAGCAGTATTCTTAATAATCCTAGAACTATGAAAGAAATTGAAGAGGTAGTTGAAAACTTCCCCACAAAGAAAACTCAAGGCCCAGATGGTTTCATAGATGAATTCTACCAACACTTCAAGGAATAGATAATCTCAATCATATGTGAATTCTTTCAGAGAATAGAAAAATAAGGAATACTCCCAAATTGATTCTTTGAGGTCAGTATAATCTTAATTCCAAAATTAGACAACTAAAGCATAAGAAAGGAAAATTACAGGACAATTTAACTTATGAATGTAGATGTAATAATTCTAAATAACATATTATTAAAATAATCCAACTGTGTATAAAAAAGATAACATACCATAACTAAGTTGAATTTATTCCAGGGCTACAAAAATAGGTTAACTTTAGGGGCACCTGGGCAGCTCAGTTGGTTAAGCATCCAACTTCGGCTCAGGTCATGATCTCACGATTCCTGAGTTCGGGCCCCATGTCAGCTGTGCTGACAGCTAGCTCAGAGCCTGGAGCCTACTTGGGAATCTGTGTCTCCCTTTCTCTCTGACCCTCCCCTGCTCATGCTGTCTCTCTCTCTCTCAGAAATTAAAAAAAATTTTTAAAAGGTTAATTTTAGAACATATAAAGGTAATCTATCACATTAATAGCTTAAAGAAGAAAAACCATATGATCATCTAAGTAGATGCAGAAAGGCATTTGATGAAAGTATATACAGGTATACTTGGGAGATATTGTGTGTTCGGTTCCAGACCACCACAATAAAGAATACTGCAATAAAATTAGTCTAATCAATTCTTTGGTTTCTCGGTGCATATAAAAGTTGTGTTTACACTACAGTGTAGTCTATTAAGTATGTAATAGTGTTATGTCTAAAGAAACAAAGTATATAACTTAATTTTGAAAATACTTTATTACTAAAGTATCTCGGTGGCTCAGTCATTTAGGTGTCTGATTTCAGCTCAGGTCATGATCTTGCAGTTCATGGGTTCAAGCTCCATGTCAGGCTTTGTGCTGACGCCTCGAAGCCTGGAGCCTGCTTCAGATTCTGTCTCCATCTCTGTCTGCCCCTCCCCACTTGCAAACTGTCTCTCTTTCTCTCTCTCTTTCTCACAAATATAAACATTTAAAAATTGTTTTAATAAAATAAAAATACTTTATTTCTAAAAATGCTAACCATCATCTGAACTTTCAATAAGTCATAATCACTGATCACAGATCACTGTAGCAAATAAAATAGTAATGGAAAAGTTGGAAATATTGCAAGAATTACCAAAATGTGACACAGTGAGACAAAGTGAGCAAATGCTGTTGAAAGATGGTGCCAGTAGACTTGCTTGACACAGCGTTGGGACAAACCTTCAATTTCTAAGAAACACAGTATCTGTGAACTGCAATAAAGCTGTGAATTGCAATAGAGCAATGAAACAAGGCATGCCAGTACTGACTGATGATAAGCCTCTAAGCAGATTGAAAATAGAAGGAAATGTCCTTAACCTAAAAAAAAAGGTCAAGGAAATATTACTTGATATGTAAACAATAGAAACATTTCCTTTTTAAATATTTTATTTTTTTTAATTTTTTAACATTTATTTATTTTTGAGTGGCAGAAAGAGATCGTGTACAAGTGGGGGAGGGGCAGAGAGAAAGGGAGACGCAGAATCCCAAGCAGGTTCCAGGCTCTGAGCTGTCAGCACAGAGCCCAATGTGGGGCTTGAACCCATGAACCATGAGATCATGACCTAAGCTGAAGTTGGATGCTTAACCAACGGAGCCACCTAGATGCCCCTTAATATTTTATTTCTAAATAATCTCTACACCCAGCATGGGGCTTGAACCCACAGTCCTGAGATCAAGAGTCACATGCTCTACTGACTGAGCCAGCCAGGTTCCCTGAAACATTTCCTTTAAAATCAGGAAAAGATAAAGATGCTCACTGCTACTTTTTTATTCAGCCTTGTACTTTTGAATTTATTTTCTCAAATAAATTAATATATTTAATGGCAGAAGTTTTTAAATAAATTAATAAAATTTAAAAAATAAATCAATGGTGAGGTTAACTCTCATTCTTTGTAAAGGATATGACTGTCTATCTAGAAAGCCCAAAGGAATCTACAGACCAATTACTAGCTAGCAACATCACTAGATATAAAATCAGGAGGCAAAAGTCAGTGAAATTCCTCATCATTAGAGAGAAACACAAATGGTAGTAAACTTATGAAAATATGTTCAGCCTTCGTAGTTATCTGAGAAATTTAGATTTAAACAAAAATACAGCATTTTATACCTACCAGATGATCAAGTAGTTTTAAAAATCTGACACCACCAAATAGTAGAGTAACCAGAACACCCACACATCACTGGTGAGACTCACGGGCATGACCACCTTGGGGAACCGATGGTACCATCTAGCTAAGTTAAGTCGAAGGTCCCTGATTCAGCAATTCTATACAAAGTACCTGAGTTCTATGCCCGGTACATGCTCCAGAAAGTCTTCCGAGTGCACACAAAGAGACATTTACAGGAATGCTTATGCCAATAATGTTTATAATGACAGAAAAAGAAATCTTAAATGTTTACTAACAATAAATGAAATTACCACATTATAAAAATGAAAAATATAATACTGAGTACATAAACAAGATATAGAAGGATATGACTCTGCTTAAGATGGCAACATTCCACCTCTCTGACTTTATTTTTCTCCTTTGCACCACTTGTTCTGACATTATAGAATTTATCTGTAATTCATAAATTTTGCCTACTGTTTAGTGTCCCCCCACGGGAATGTCCACACCATGAGAACAGTGATCTTGTCTGTTTTGTTCACTAATATTCCCAGGGCTTCGAATGGTACCTAACACACAGAAGGCACTCAATAAATATTTGTTAAAGTGAACTTGTTGAATGAATACTAGATGGTAGGAAACCACATATTGAAAGTTTAAAAGCATCCAAAAAAAATACGACTTAATAGTTGTAGATAAACACGCAGTTCTGGTTCGGGGTGGGGCACTGGATCAGGAAGGGGTGCAAGGAAACTTCGAGTGTCCCTGTGAGGTTTTAGCTTCTAAGCTGGGCGATGGAAATGGGAGTGTTTGTTATATGATGAGCAATGATTTTTGCATGATGGAAAAATTTCACATTACATCTTTTTTTTTAGTAATAGGAACAACAACCACCTGCAGTGGGTATTAGAGTTTCTAAGGGTTTTCCCACATGATCTCATGGGTCAAGTATGTAGAAGGGGCTTCCTACAAGACAGCTCAGAGCAAGGTGGGGCTTGGGCTGGGGGTCTTCCAGATCTGCCTCGGGGGAAACCCCAGCCTGAGAGAGAGAGAGGAAGGGGCCGCCCAGCACCACCTCCCCTGCATGAGATGGTGAAGGGTGGGTGCGAAAGGGTTGTGGTCTTGCACTGTCCTCACGTGGGAGCTGGGGACTACTTCAGCAAAGGGGGCTTCGCTTCCTCACCCCCGAGGCTGGAGGCTTGCTGCGCCGTGTCCCTGTCAGGGACGCCCCTCTGAGATAGCACTGGCTTCTGCTTTAGGAGACCCATGAGTTTTCCCAGCTCAGAATCTGCGTCCCCATAATTTCTCGCTGCTCAGTCTCGTTTCCTCCCCTGGATAATGGGAGAAGTTTTGTCTCCCTCGGCTGTTGTAAGGATCAAAAATCGAGAAAAGAAAACTGCCCTGACAGTTAGAGACCAGAATCTCTGTGCAGTTTCCCATTTTCTCCTTCGATATGAAACCTCTGAACATAAACATCATCCTGTTGTTTACATAGTCTTCAAAATGCTCATTTTTATTGGCTGAAGGATCATGAAGGACTCAAGTATATTTACTAAATCATCCCCAACTGTTCTGAGTGTGTTTACCTTTCCCTGAACTATAAACAACCCTGTGAGTAGCATCCTTAAGTGTTTAAATTCTCCTTTGCTTTTTAAAAATTATTTTATTAGGATAAATAACTAGTCAATGTACGTAACTGGTCCTTACAGTTCTTGGTGTGTTTTGTCAGAGAGCTGTTCCCCAAATGGTTGGCGCTGGTGACAGGTAGGTGTGTATTGAATCACTACATCTTATGCCAAGAAGGGTCTGCTCCTGCTACAGTGTCATTCAAAATGCACCAAGTTTGTATGAAGTGGCAGAGCAGTTTGGTGGCAGCTGCCTTGTGGCAGACACAGAGATGCAGATCTCTGTGGAGACCCTGACAGGCAAGGCCATCCCACTCAAGGCTGAGACCATGGACACCATCGAGAATTCAAAGCCAAAATTCAAGACAAGGAGGGCATCCCACCTGACCAGCAGCATCTATGTTTGTGGGTGAACAACTGGAAGATGGCCGTGCTGTCAGACTATAATACCCAGAAAGAGTCCACCCTGCACTTGGTGCACCTGTGGCGTGGCATCATCTCCATCTCCACCATCATGTCCGTCTTCACCATCATGTCCGTCTTCCCCAGCATCTCCATCCTCCCCAGCAGCTCCATCTTCACCATCATCTCCGTCTTCCCATCATCTCCATCCTCACCATCTTCTCCATCTTCTCCAGCATCTACATCTCCACCATCATCAAGCCTTTTATCATCATCTCCATCTTCCCCAGCAGCTCCGTCTTCACCAGCATCTCCATCTTCCCATCATCTCCATCCTCCATCTTCTCCATCTTCACCATCATCTCTATCTTCCCCAGCAGCTCCATCTTCACCATTATCTCCATCTTCACCAGCATCTCCGTCTTCACCATCATCTCCTTCTGCCCCATCGTCTCCACCAGCTGGCTGAGAAATACAATTGCGACAAGATGATCTGCTGCAGGCGTTATGCTCACCTGCACCCCCACACTGTCTACTGCCTCAAGAAGTGCAGCCACACCAACAACCTGCCGGGCCCCATCCCCCAGAAGAAGGTCAAGTAAGGGCCCTCCATCAGCTCTTCCTTTGCCGGCAGGGTGGCCTCCTGCATGAACCTCAAGGCCCTGGAGCCTCAGGAAAGTTTCCCTTTCATTGGAAAACAACAACAACAAATGCACCAAATTCAAGGCTAATCCTGACAAAAGATGAGAGGAGACATTTATATTTGTTTCCCAGGTTAAAAAATGCCCCACTTGGCAATATTATTGTGAATCCAGTTGACAACTCACTTAGCTGGACAGCTTCAAAATTATTTATTTCTTGACATACATTTTGAAAGGTGGGAGAATTCAGACAAAATGAGCCTTTATTTTATAGTTAACATTCAATAAAGTATTTGCCTTGCACATTTAAAATGCTTGCATGGGGTGCCTGGGTGCTTCAGTTGGTTAAGNCTCCACATCCTCGCCAGCATCTAGAGTTCTCTGATTGGCTCATTTTAGCCACTCTGACTGGCATGAGGTGGTATCTCAGTGTGGTTTTGATTTGTATTTCCCTGATGAGGAGGGAAGGCATCCAATTCTTGATTTCAGCTCCGGTCAGGATCTCACTGTTGCGAGATTAAGCCCCGAGTCAGGTTCTGCCCTGCCTGTGGAGCCTGCTTGAGATTCTCTCTCTCCCTCCCTCTCTCTCCCTCCCCACCTGTGCTCTCTCTTTCTTTAAAATTAAATTAAGATGCTTACAAAATGCTCCCACACTGTGCTAGTTTTGCCACATCATCTCCACCACTTAGGCACTCTTATTTTAATTGTTTTTTCCATTAAACAAGTAAGTGTTCTTCTAACTACTAAATCTGCAGCTCCCCTGTGAGACCCCTTCCTAAGGCAGGGAAGGAAGTGGCAGTGTAATGTATGCGCCCCTCCTGGAACCTAATAGTCATCTGCTCCACTTACTAAGAATTTGCTCTCTGCCAAGCACTTTCTTGTGTTATCTCATTTAACCTTTGATTCTCTTAGATTGGTACAATTTCCCCACTTTACAGATGAGGAAACAAAGGCACAGTTCCTGGGGATACAGGCATTATGGTTGTAGCGGGAAGACTGAGAACAAGAATAGGACTGACGTCAAGCGGCAAGAGCCCTGCTCCCAGCTCTGTCCCCACCTCTAGCTTATTATTCAATCCTCTGGACCTTGTCTCCACGCAGGGGGAAGTGGAGGGCTGTCATTCAGGTTCTTCACATCCCAAAGCTGGGTCGCCTGGACCCTGGTAGGACACGTACTGCCTTTTCTTCCTCCGAATGGAACATGAGGGGAGTCGCCATCTCCGGGCTCAGCTGAGCATGGACAGGCCACCCCTAGCAGCCAGCAACAGGCTAACATGTGCTGTGCTTACAGGGTCTCCATTGCTCACTCAGGAGCTCAAAATTCAAATTTGCCCTTTTCTTCATTCTCCAAACAGTATTTGAACATGGACTGAAGGCTGATGGTGCTGGCCTTGGGGCCGAGGAACCCGCTGCACTCTGCCTTGTGACACCAGCATGGGGCTTGGGTTAGTCACTTCTGCGGCCTCTGACCGCAGTTTCCTCATCTGTAAAATGGGGATAATAATGACTGGCTCAGCGGGTTGTTGTGAGGCTTGCCTGGGGCTAAGGGTGTGACTGAGGCTCCACAAAAGTCGCTCTGGGTGTTCTCTGGCTATGACTCTTGTGCACCCTGGAGAGGTCAGCCTGACACTGACACCCAAAACCGACAGGCAGGGAAAAGTGTCAGATGAGGAGGGGAGAGGGCTAGCTTTCCCTGAGGGTTGGGCAGGCGGGCTTCTGGGAGGGTGTGGAAGAGCTATTGTTTGCACAAAGGAAACTCAGTTCTGTTGAGTGATCAGAGCTGCTGTCTGTGGCCAGAACTTCTATTGAGAACCTGGACAGGAGACTAGGGGGACTCCACGCGCCCAGAGGGGATGCCCCCAGCACATCTTGGGGAACTCTGCCCACCCTCTCTGTCTAATGACAGATGCACTTCACTCACTCATTTGATAAATATGTATCTTGCATCTGGTATGTGCAGGCATTGCTCTTGGTACTAGAGATATGTCAGTGAACAAACAAATCCCCTTCTCTGAGGGCTTACATGCTGGTGGAGAATAGAAGGAAACTGGACAATAATCAAAAAATAAAGATATATCAGATTGGGGATGAGTGCGAAGGGGATAAATAAAGCAGGATGAGGGGCACAGGGAATGGTTGGTGGAGTGCAGCCAGGGAATCTGCGAAGGGCTGACTTGACAGTGGGGTGTGTAGGAAGCGAGGGTGAAGACTTTGGGTTATGGGGAAGAGAGTTCCAGGCAGGATTCCAGCTCGAGCTGGAGTCCCCTCGACAGAGTATAGGCATCGAGGATCCCAGGGAAGTGGGAGAAGAGAGGGGGTACAGGTAGAGGCAATCGTGTGGGCTGTGTGGGCCGGGATAGAGCCCCGGTTGTGACCCCCAGGGACATGAGAGCCCTGGGTGGCTGCTCAGAGGAATGCCACCAGGCTCCTGCTGCCTGTAAGAGGCCCCGGGCAGGGCCAGGTGGTCAGGAGGCCACCACAGAGATGATGGCACTTGGACCAGGATGGATGCAGTGGAGGGGATCCTAGGTGGGCATAAAGGTAGACCCAGAGTTTGATGAGCCAGGGTCTGCCCCCCAAGCCTCTCCTGGGGCCACAAATTCCCCTGTGGCCTCACCACCTACCACCAAGGAGTCTCCTCATTCCACAGGCGATTGCAGAAATAAGACTTTAAATGCTTCATTTTGCGCCCCCCCCTCATTAAAACTAAACATAATCACTGGAAGAAAAACTCCACCCCCAGGGCGCTGCTCCCTCCCTCCATGGAGGCAGAGGATTAGACAAGATTTGCAGGACTGGGTTGACTTCCAGTTTAGACGCTTTCCATAAATTAATTACAGAGGCAGAGCAGAGAAGGAGGCGGAGAGGGAGGCGCTGGGATAGCTCCTCCCTGCTCCCCAGACAGCTGGGCTGCTGCCTGAGGGCTGGGAGCTGCCGGAACTCCTGATTTCTGGCCACAGGTCCCTGCTTTCAGCCCCTGAGGGTTAAGCATCTTCATCTCCAGGGAGGACACAAGAGAACACCAGAGCTTTGTTCTTTCTCCTGAAGGCAATGGGAAGCCATGGAAGGTGGCGGGCAGAGAAGGGACAGGACCAGATTTGCTTTCCAGAGGAGACCCTCTGGCAATGCCAAGAAATCTGATTGGAGGAGGGGAGGCTGGAGGCCAGGAGGTCCAGGTAGGGCCTTGGGAGAGGCAGGGTGGGAAGGGAATGGGGGTCAAGTAAAGGGGTAGGAGTTGCCACTAATACACATCCACCTCCCCAGGCTGTCCATAGTCAATCATGGTTCTGCCCTTTGGGTGCCAATCTGATGCCCAATCTGATGCATCCAGGCCCTGGGCTCCTCTTGGGGTGCAGCCTGCAGCCTCTTGGGGCCCAAGTCAGGCCAGGAACTCATTCCTGAGCAGTTTTAGCTGAAGATGAGCATTCTACTTCTCCTGAGCTATCTCTCCCTTCTCGTCCCAGATCAGGGTTTTCGGCCCAAAGAGCAGCAGATGAGAGGGATTTCCAGATGTGGTTTATGGGACTTTTGCTGAAATAGTTGAGTGAACTTCACACACAGCCTGACTCATCCCTCCGAGCTCCNTTTTTTTTTTTTTTTTTTTTTAGCGTTTATTTATTTTCGAGAGAGAGACAGATTGAGAGCAGGGGAGGAGCAGAGAGAGAGAGAGGGAGACACAGAATCTGAAGCAGCTTCAGGCTCCAGCCCAAAGCTGTCAGCCCAGAGCCCAATGCGGGGCTCGAACCCATGAACCGTGAGATCATGACCTGAGCTGAAGTCGGCTGCTTAACCGACTGAGCCACCCAGGTGCCCACTTCTCTTTTTTTAAATCTCCTTGGCCTGTCTTAAATCAGGGATGGGACCTTGGTGCTCATCCAGGTAGAACACGGCAACCTTGGCTTTCCAGCCGTGTGCCTGAGGCCCTGCTCCCTCAGGCCCCACTCAAATCCTTTCCCTCAGCACAACCTGCCTATCCTTCTCCACATCACAGAGCCAGGCCAGGCCACCACCTTCTCCAGGAAGCTATACTCAGCCCAGATCTCCTTGGATGGTGCTGACTGATGGCGTGCAGGGAATAGAAGCCCAGTCCCCTTGTCTGAGGTTTCAATGACCCTGAGATATAACTTACACTCCAGAGACAAACCACCAGCCCAAGCCCTCCCCAGGAGTAGGCCAGAAATGGCACCATTTACCTTCCTCTCCTCCCCTCTCCTGTGCCCCCCTCCTTTCCAGGCTCATTCTGGGAACACTTCCTGGATAAATCACTTGCATATGATCTGATCCTCGATCCTCGGCTAAGAGCCTGCTTCTGGGGAACTGACTGAAAAAGCCCCCATGCTTTTACTCCTGCTGTTTCCTTTTCTCAGACCATCCCCTCAGCAGCTGCTTCCTTACACACTAGACAGATGCTGATGCCGGATGCTGGCCAGGTCCCACACAACCTCTCCGCCTGCAGGGAGCCTTCCCAGTGGGGACAGCCCAGCCCAGAGGTCCCGAGGTGCCTGATGGACAGCCCAGGCTCCTGGGAGGTGGCCCCTCTCCTTGGCCCCACCCTGCTGTACCCACTGTCCCGCTGCACATGGAATGGTGCCACCCCCAACCTCACAGCTTCCCCGGGCCTCGGTGGCTCCATCGCTTTAAAGGGGGCCTTCAAGAAAGCTCATTTAAGAATGAACCACCCTTCCCTGCTCCCAGAACCAAATACTCTGGCTGTTACAGCTCATTACTAAGTCCCAGCCATGCCCTGAGAAGGATTAAAGAAACAGGTGTGGTANNNNCCAGCAGACATCACCACCACAGGGAGCCCTAGAAATTGACTACAGTAATCTTTGGTAATCTTTCCTGTTCTGTTCCCACTGAGGCACACTCCTGGTGTCTGCACACCAGCTGGCTTGGCCAGACTCTGGGTGACAGGCCTCTGGCAGGCAGAGCAGCCACCCAGCCACCAGCTCCCGGGGCCCAGAGCAGGACTTG
>NW_027528859.1:3604610-3758077 GCF_008692635.1 Crocuta crocuta | reverse complement strand
CTCAGGTCATCCCGTGGAAGGAATGTGAGTTTGGACAGCAAGAGGCCCGGGCAGGTCACTGCTCTGCCCGGAGACCACCAGTGACCCAGGCAGGTCACTGTCCCCTGCTAACATTCAGTTTTCCCATTTGAAAAATGGGAGTGGTATCCGCCTTCACAGGGGTCCACTCGCAGAGAACATGTTGACTGAGTGGCTTCCCAGGCAGGGCACTGGGCCTCAAAAAGTCTTGACCCCCACTCGGTCCTTGCTCCTGGGGCACAGGGAAGACAAACAGGTAAGTGGTGAGGGTCGGGGGGAGAGTGTGGTGCGTGTAGTGGGGGGCGCTGCACAAAATCAGAGGCTTGCAGCCGACATCCTGGGCCTCAGGGAGGGGCTCTGGGCAGAAGCAGAAGCTCCGAGAGAGGCATGGATCAATAGCTGAGGAAGTGACAAAAGGAGCCACTGGGGCTGGCCGGCGGGTTGGGTCAGGGCAGTCATGGGTGTTGTGGTCAAATGCTTTGGTGTCACTATCTCCTGAGCTTGAGGCCCTGTTCAAACTTGGTGAACTTGGGCAAGTCCTTTTCTCTGAGTCTCAGGGTTTTTTTGTTTTGTTTGCTTATTTCTGTGGGTTTCTTTGTTTTGTTTTGTTTTTGAGGAAGAGTAACAGCGACCACTGTCAGGCCTGTGTGGCGGTGAAGATCCCACAGTGTGAAGCCAGACAGAGATGGGCTCAGTCCCGGGTGGAGGTGGCGCCCGAGTCTCCCAAGCCAGGGTCCCCTGCTATCCAGAAGAGCTGGCCAAGCTGCTGAGAAAAGGGAGTGTGGCTTCCTGAGCCAGATGCAGGGCTGTGGCAGAGCTGAAAGTCCAGAGGTGGTCTGGGTCTGCTGGGACACTGGGGTAACCCCCCAATCCGTCCCTCTGCCCCGGTGAGTCTCCCAGAGGTGTCCTGAAAGCCTGTGAGGCAATCCCTGCTAAGCCTCCCTTCCTTCCTCAAAGAGGCCCTGCAATCTGCCTGTAGCTCAAACACTCACCCTATCCCTGGGGACATGCCTCCCTGGGAAATGAAATTCAAACACATTTCCCAAAGGCCTGGGCTGGCCGAGGGGCTCCAGTGAACCCTCAGTTACCCCCTGTGGCCAGGGCTCAGGACTGATGATGGTAGCATCCGTTTCTAGCAATCAGATGGGAGCCCTGGCAGGGGCCAGGATGAAAGCCACACTGAGCCCAGCTTGGTGTGCATCATCAGGGAAGTTCTTTTCCCTCTCTGGGCCTCAGGTTCCATATCTCTGTAATGGTTGTGTGAGAGATCTCTGAGCTCCTCTCATAAGTCATTATAATGTAACCAGAGAGGTAAAGGGAGCCCAGGCTAGAACCCAGGCATCCCACCACCCAGGTCAGGGTTCTAGAACCAGGCGGATGAACAGAGGGAGACTTCTTGGTCATGTGCTGTCAGGCCCTGAGAGAGTGAAGAGGAGCAAACATCTCTGGGTGGCTTGAACCCCAGCCCCCAGTTTCCGGCACATGGCCCACCAACACGTCCCCTCCAATCACAAGCCAGAGGAAGACACTCCCATCAGGGAGGAGATCATCGGATGATCTAAATTCAAATCCGATTCTGCCCCTTACCCTTGGGCGAGTCACTTCCCTGATATATGCCTCAGTTTCCTCATCTGTAAAATGGGGGGGGCGGGGTCCTAAAATCTACCTCACTGGTCTTTCCAGGGGTTAAATGAACTTGTGTGTGAAGTGCCTAGCAATGGACCGAACACTCACTAAGTAAAAGCTCCCTTTTCTTGGCGCCTCTTCCCCTCCTCCCATGTCATCATCTGGCCTCATCTTCCACTGCCCATGTCAGCTGCTTCTGCTCCTCTTCCCTTCTGCCCTACGCCCATGCTTTCCAGCCTCCAGGCCTTTGCTCATGGCATTGGTTCTACCAAGAATGCCTTTTCTCCCTCTCTCATTCCCACCGTCCCAAATCTTTTGCCTTCCTTGTTCGGCTCAAATGCCATCTCTTCCAGGAAAGCTCTGCTCCTGTGCCAGCGGACTAGAACACAGATAGTATGGGCACCAGAAGGGGCAACTCCCTGCCCACAGCAGCCTCTGCCTTCGCCTGGGTCAGAATCAAACACGCAGAGCATTTTTCTCCCCCAGCCCGCAGTACACAAAAATGACCACTAGGTGGTGACAAAATGACAGTGTCCCTGAGGGGATGAGCAGTAAGGGAGGTCACTGAGTGCTGGGTGCATCATTTATTCATTCCTCCACGAATATTTTCTGAGTACCTGGCATGTGGGAGACTGCAGGACCGCAGAGGCAAACAAAGCAAGCAGGTCCTTGCTCTCAAGAAGCTTATGTTCTAATGGCAGGAGGGAAGAGAAAAAAAACACACACAAAATAAGGAACTAAAGTAAGAGAAACCGGGGCCAGAGGTGAAGGCTCAAGAGAACATGCTGGGTGGGCCCTCCTTGTGTTCAGGCCTCTGAGTGAGCTTTTCTTCACCGAACAGCAGGATCTGGAAGGCGCGTGTCACTTAGGATCTCAGAGAGAGGCCAAGCTGGAAGTCCCCCTAGCCTCTTGCTCTTCAAAGTGTGTTCCATGGACCCACAGCATCAGCCTTAGTTGGGCGCTTATAGGAAATGCACACCCCTCGGGTCGCTCCCGAGTCCCACTGAATTAGAATGTGTCCTGTAACTTCTGCACATGTTAAAGTGAGAAGCTCTGCTCCAGTCCCGAGCTGTAGGGGTGACCCACAGCCACGGCCAGATTCGGCCGCCTACTCCCATACAAGAAGGGTCTTGTTAAAAAAAAAAAAAATCCAAGGATGCCTGGCTGGCTCAGTTGGAAAAGCATGCAATCAAGAGATCTCAGGGTCCTGAGTTCAAGCCCCGTGTGATGTGTAGAGATTACTTAACATAAATCCATTTTTTAAAAAAAACTAAAGAATACTTTATGACACATGAAAATTATGTGTAATGCAAGTTTCAATATCCATACATAGGTATTTTGTCTGGGGCTGCATTCAGGCTATCACGGCAGAGCCGAGTAGGGCAGCAGAGACCATAGGGCCCACAAAGCCTAAAATATATACACTTGGGCTCTTTGCAGACAGAGTTTCCCAATCCCTGCTCCAGCGCATCCTCCTCAAATGAGAAATCAGGGCTCAGAGAGAGGCAGTATCTTGTCAAGGCCTCATAGGAGGACATACCACTCAAGGCCCTGTTTGCACAGTGTCTGGCTTGGGGAGTTGAGTTGCCCTCACCTTTTCTATGTTTGGAGCGATGGTCTTGTTGAAAAGGTTCTTGTCTAAGATTTATGATGTACTCAAGACATTGCAGTGAGATTTCCATTTCAAATGAAGCTGGTACAGAGTCTCAAATGAGATGTGGGTACCCACAGGAGAACCAGGTTCCTTTTACTAGGGTGTGCATGACTGATATTAGGCCTTTTCCTGAGAAAATGGGGACCCGGGGCTCCTGAAAGGAGAGGCTTTCAGGGGTCTTGGGGCAGGGACCAGGAAGCAGGCTTTCCTGCCCCTCCTCTCCCCCCCAAAGTGAGGATTCCTGTACCCTGTGGGGTGTTCAGAAGCTTTGAGCTGGGTAGGCAGTTGAGCACCTAGATCAAGTGACCAAGTGATCAAGTGATCAAGAGACCTTGCTATCTCCATTATGAGTTTGTGAGTTTTGGTGCTGGTAGGTGTGCAGGCCCTGAGAGGGGGCAGCAGAGAGCAATGGTCAATGCCTGGGCTGGGGCTGGGGCTGCCCTGCTCAGCCCCAGCCATGGTTGCCACCATCCTCAGGCTTGAGGGCAATCACAGTACTTAGAGTTAAATATCAAAGGTGCATGGTCGGTTAAGCATCTGACTTGGGCTCTGGTCGTGATCTCGTTCTTCATGGGTTTGAGCCCCACATCAGGCTCTGTGCTAACAGCTGAGAGCCTGGAGCCTGCTTTGGATTCTGTGTCTTCCTCTCTCCTCTGCACCTCTCCCATTCTCTCTCTCTCTCTCTCTCTCTCAAAAATAAATAAAAACACTAAAAAAATCAAAATTGTTGAACAACTTGCTAGCTACCTGAAAATAAATATGGATCAAAATTTCAGTAAAAAAGTAAATCATAAAGATATCAGACCTAGAAACCATGAGATACAGTAAAACAAACAAAACCCTAAACCCAATATGCAAAGACTCTGACTGCATGACCAATAGAATATGGCAGAAGTGATGCAGCATCTCCAGGCTCAGATCTTAAGAGGCTGAGAGCTTTCACTTTCTATTTCATGGAATGGCCCGGGCTTGGAGCCCAGGCTCCAGGCTGGGAGGAAGTCCAGGCCACATGCAGACATCCTGTGTAGACGATCAGCCCAGCAGCCTCGCTGAGAGCCAGCTGACAGCCAGCATTGATGAGCAGACATATATGAGTGACTTCAAACCAACTACCATCTGACTACATGAAAGAGCCTGAATTAAGAAATTCTAGCTGAGCCCAGCCAATGTCCAGAACCATAAGCGATGATAATATAGTGATTGCTGTTGCTTTAAGCCACTCACTGTTTGGAAATAATTTGTGAGGCAGCAATAGATACCCGATACACTGTGTGTGACAAAATGTAGAAGCCATAGGAATAGGGGCGCCTGGATGGCTCAGTCGGTTAAGCGTCCAACTTTGGCTCAGGTCATGATCCTGTGGTTCGTGAGTTCGAGCCCCACGTTGGGCTCTGTGCTGACAGCTCAGAGCCTGGAGACTGTTTCGGAATCTGTGTCTCCCTCTCTCTCTGACCCTCCCCTGCTCACGCTGCCTCTCTCTCTCTCAGAAATAAATAGAACATTAAAAATTTTTTAAAAAAAGAAACCATAGGAATAAAAAAATTCTGCGTTAAAAGTAATCAATAAAATTAGGGGCACCCAGGTGGCTCAGTCAGTTAAGTGTCGAGCTCTTGATCTCTGCTCAGGTCATGATCTCACGTTTTGTAAGATCAACCCCTGCATCAGGCTCTGTGCTGACAGTGCAAAGCCTGCTTGGGATTCTTTCTCTTCTCCCTCTTTCATTGCCTCTCCACTGTGCTCTCTCTCAGTCTCTCTCTCTCTTTCAAAATAAACAAATTTAACAATAACAAAAATAATAAAAATAATTAACAAAATCATAAGACTAACACAAACTGGGAGAAAGGCCATATTTGCAACTCGTATTACAGAAAGAGGGCTAATTTCCTTATTGGACGTATAGTGCCTGTGAATCACTAAGACAAAGATGCCCCCTACTTATCTGCATAGGCAAAGGATACAAATACATAGTTTATAGAAAAGGAAGTGTATTAGAAAGTATCATTTTAAAAAATAACACCCTGGAGAAATAGGTGCTTTTATACATTGGTGGTAGGAGGTTATTTTGAACAACTGTGAAAAGCATTTTATTAGAATCTGTCAAAATTTATAGTGCATATATTTTCTGACCCAACAGTTTTGCTTCTAGGAATTTATCCTACAGCCGTATTTACACATGCACAAAATGACATCTGCCAAAGGTTGTGCCTTGTGGCATTGTGATAGCGAAAGGTGGGAAACAACCTCACTGTCCTTTAATAGGGGATTGTTCATTGTTTATGGTTCACACCTGCAGTGTAATACTCTGCGTCAATAAAAAGAATGAGGCATCAATGTGTGCTGATGCAGAACGATCACCAAGCTCCGCCGGTCGGTGAAAAACCAGGTGATGCAAAGTGTATGCACGTGCTACCATTTCTGCGAGAGCGTACGCGTGTTCTTGTAGGCATTAAACCCTTCAGGGAAGGTGTGACTGCTTCTGGGGAGGGGAGAGACAGCTCCACCTTATGCCCTTGTGTACCTTTGGGAATTTGCATCTTGTGCATTTGTAATCTACCCCAAAATTAAACAAAACATTCATTTAAAAATAGTATTTGAGTAACTGGTTAACCATCTGAGAGCATTCAGATGCTCTCCTCAAACCATATGCAAATATTCCAATATGTTCCAAATGGATTCAAGATTTTTTTTAATGTTTATTTTTGAGAGAGAGACACACGCAAGCAGGGGAGGGGCAGAGAAAGAGGGAGACCCAGAATCCCAGGCAGCTCAGAGCCCAGCCACAAGGTTTGAACCCACGAACCGGGATATCATGACCTGAGCCGAAATTGGACGCTTAACCGACTGAGCCACCCGGTACCCTCTAAAAATTTCAAGATTTAAATGTCAAAGTGAAATCATAAAAGCCCTACAAAAACTCCTTTTCTTACTATCATTTTGAACTTTGGTGTGCTCTAAACCTTAGTCTCCCTGCCAGAACTGTGTCCCTGCCTCTCTGTTGCCCCGGTGTCCCCTAGGCTCCCAATGCCATGCTGATGACTCTGGAACTATGGCTCCAGCCCCCACTTCTCCCTGACCTTTAGACTCCACCTCCCCGCTAGGCTCTTCGAAGGGAGCATCTCCCGAATTTAGCTACCTCTCCCCTCCCCAACCCTCGCACCTCCTCCTGGAGATCCATCAAAGTGACAGCTGTCTCCAAGAGTCCCCCAAGCCAGTACCTTATATGTAGCTCTCCACTCGCCCCTTTATCTTCTGTTAGAGATTGAATGTTTGTGTCGCTTGACCCCAGTTCATATTTTGAAATCCTCATGCTCTATGTGACGATGTGATGGTATTAGGAGGTGATGCCTCTGGGAAGATTGGGACATCTGAGTGGAGCCCTCATGAATGGGATCAGTGCCCTTTTAAGAAAGACCCCAGAGAACTCCACTGCCTCTTCTACGGTGTGAGGACACAGCAAGAAGACAGCCATCTATGAATTAAGAAGCCCTCACCTGACAGTAAATCTGCCTGTGCCTTGACCTTGGGCTGCCAGCCTGTAGAACTGTATTAAATAAATGCTGTCTAGGCCACCCAGTATATGGCATCGTGTTGTAGCAGGCCTAACAGATTCAGACACTCTCCCTACTCCCATCGGGCTGGCACAGTGGGTAAGAGCCTGGGTCTGGAGTTGGGGTGCTGGGTCTTGAATCCAAGCTCTGCCTCCTACTAGCTGTCTGACATTAAGCCAATGATTTCACTGTGCTTGCCCTCAGCTTCCTCATCTGTGAAGTGGGGAGAATAACAGTCTGTCTCACAGGGCGTTGTGAGGTTTAAATTAGTGAGCTACCATGTCCAGTGACTGGAACTTAATAAGAGCTCCATCAATATTAGCTACTTATTACATCATTAATTTTACCCAGTGAACCCCTCTCCAGCCCAGATCCTTTCTCTCTCTGCCACTTCACCAGTTCCCTCCTCACGGACCGGCAGCTGGCTCCATGTTCCGGCTCACACCCACCACCCACTAGCACTTACTGAGTGCCAGCCCAGTGCTCTCGCTTGGAGGAGGGGGCCCATTAAATTGTCATGCCATCTCCTGCCCCTGGTGGACAAGCAGTGTCCTCGCCTGTCCTGGTGTGTAGGAGGAGCTGGACTCAGGTGTCATCATTGATTAACACGCTGTGTCCCCTGGCCTGGGGACAGAAAAACACCTTTGTGTCAATGTTTAAAGTATTTTAGAAGCTGTCCCTGGGGTGGCCTAGCAGTGCAGATAATGGTCTCTGGGGTAAGGCATTTATTAATGTGTTACTTAGGGACATGGCCAGGGATCCAAGTGACTCAGGGGGCCAGCTCTAGCCTCTCCAGTGATTTGCTGTGTGACCCCAAACTGGACACCTTACCTCTCTGTGCCTGTCTCTGTTTCCTATCCGGGCCCTGAGGGGGCAGAAAGGGATTCAGATAAAACTGGCAGGGAAGAGACTGCCAGACAAGGCTTTTGTCCTCTGAGTGCTCCTAGGCCTGGCGCCCCCCTCCACTTGTCCCAAGTCTGGTTTCTGCGCCTACATTTCTGGCCAACTAACTACCTCAGGGCACCAGCGTGTAGGTTTCCTTGGATGTGTTACTATTTGTCAGCACCCGCTATGTGTGTGATATGCTGTGGTAACATGTGGCACTCTACATAGATCATCTCTTCAGCAAGCCATGATGTAGCATGACTATTAACCCCATTTCACAGATGAGGAAGCTGGGGCACACAGAAGTTTAGTGACTTGTGGCTAGTGGGTGGCAGAGCTGGGATTTAAGCCCGGGCACACTGGCTTCAGGGCCTGAGCTCCTCGCCTCTCCCTCCGCAGCCTCAGTGCATGACAGACACCTAATACAGCCCAGGGGCCATGGAAATGGAGCTGTTTGATGGCCACAGTAACCCTCAAAGGTAAGTGGTCATTACCCCATTTTGTAGCTGAAGAAACTGAGGCTGACCAAGAGGACTCAACTTGCCAGTCAGCAGTTGTCCAGCATGCCAGGTGGCCCATAACCAGTAAACTCCCCCTCACAACTGTGGATTTCCTATGGGGAAATGCACCAGGTATTAAAGAGGCCATGCCTGGATTCACACTGCCCTGGCCCAGCCTCCTGAGTATAGAAGACACAGGCCTGGATCAGAGACCAAAGGCCTCTGCCTGGAACAGTGTGACCATAAAGGAACAGATCTAGCAAGGACAGTCAGGCTCTGGGAATTAGGATGGTCCCTGACTGCATCTCCCCTTTCCGGACAGACACACTCCGACAGCCATAGTCTTCCTGACAGGCATCCACACACACTCACACAGGACTCTCCCCGGAATGCCCCTTTCCACCCCAACTCCAACTCGAGACACACCTGCCAGTCCCTGGGCCTTTGCGGCAGTGAGTGCTCAGAGAGAGAGGCCCTGGGGGCCAAGGGCTAAGGTCCACCAGAACAAGTCCCAGTTCCACCAGGGCTTGATCACGCACACACAGCTTCACAAGGCTCACGCTCAGGGGGCCCACAGTTACACCCCATAAAGTCACACCGTCATCGCCACTCCCTTAACAGGNTCACGTCGCGTCCCGCTTCCGTCCCGCGGTCCGGGTCAGAGTAGCGCGGCGGCAAGGTGGATGAAGCCAGTGAGACTCATGAAGGTGTTCGTCACCCGCAGGATCCCCCCCGAGGGCTGGGCCGCGCTCGCCCGCGCCGCAGAGTAAGAACCCCGCGCCCCCGCGGCGCGCCGAGTCCCCGGGCCGGGCCGGGGCTGGGGGAGGTGGCGAGGAAGGGGCTGCGGAGCCTGGGACCCCCAAGCCCAGTACCCCGCACCCTGGGTGACTCAGCGCCTCCAGGCGCGCCCGGGCGGGCTTGGGGCGGTCTCCTGTCGCCCCACTTGCTTTTGGTAGGGAGGACCGGACGGGGCCAGGGGCCAGAGGGAGCTGGGACCGTGCACTTGCGTCTTGGCCGGACTTCCCAACCTGTGCCCGACCGGGCCGGTCGTGGAGTTGACGGAGGCTTGAAGAAAGTTCTCTGCGGCCTAGCCTTGTCCGAGCCTGTTGCAGTGACGCTGGGCCCCGCAACTCCCATGGCATGTGCAGTGTGGGTGAAGGGAAAGGCCTGGGGAGAGGGGAGGCCGCCCGTGACGCAAGATCCAGGCTGTTAAACCTTTACCCTACCAGGGTCACGGACCTTGGCAGTCACTGGCCTGGTCCCTTTGGACAGTTCACAGGGGCCTTTCCTGACCCTTAAATTGAAGATTGCATGCCAGTTTTTCAGGTGTTTCCTTTCCTGTCCATGAACTCTTAATCCTTGCAACACTGTGGAGTTGGTACTGTAATTCCCGTTTTACAGATAAGAAAACTGGGAGAGGTTAAGGGCCTCACCCAGAGTCGCAGGGCCCTGGGGTGGGGGGAGCCGGGGTTTGCACTCAGCTCTGTCTGACTGCAGTGTGAACACTGCGTCGTACAGGTGTGCACTGTCAATGTCAGGCAGAGAAGGTGGGACCCGGTGCCATTCGGAAATGAGATTTCTTTCGTTCAGTACACCGAAACCTTTGCTGCGGGCCTTCAGGGACCCAGCACCGAGCGGGAAGGGGGAAGGCGGAAGCAACAACGGTGGTAACGGCCAGAGCCCGCACAGCTTAGCACCCGTGTCGTGCCCATGGAGAGGAGGGTGAGAGGTGGCCTGTGCCAGGGGCTTGGCCGGCCAGGTGCTGCAGCAGGGTGTCCCGGGAGGTGCCATCAGCCGTCCGGTGTCTTGCCGCGGTGTACATGATAGCCGCACCGAATTAAATGGCAAGGACTGGGAGGCTGGGCAGCACCGCTGGGAACACGTCCGCTGCCCACGAGCGCCGTGGGGGTGTGCGGGAAACTCCTCCGCGCCGCACCGCTTTGCTCTTGTCCTTCCTGGCAGGGTCCCAGTAGGAGGCTTCTCCGTGGCATGGATTCCCAGGACAGGACGTTCAAGCCTCATGTGGGGCGGGAATGGCCCACGCCACCCCCAGGTCCCCCCACTGGCCAAGAGGCCTCCTGTGAGGGTGACAGAGCTCAATAACCCTTTACCCTCAGCCACCCTCTGAGGACAGTTTGGAGGCGGCCACGCGCCTGACCCTGACTCTCCTTAGCCAGCCCCAGGCGGCCTGAGGCCAGAGCGAGCAGAAGGCAGTGTTTTCCACTTGGAAAGGGAGCCACAGCCCTGGGAGGCCTTTGGGAGCCTGGGGGCCCCTGGGGACTCCCCTGCTTCTGAGCGGCCTTTCTTCGGGCTTCAGCTGCGAGGTGGAGCACTGGGACTCGGATGAGCCGATCCCCGACAAGGAGCTGGAGCGAGGGGTGGCCGGGGCCCACGGCCTGCTCTGCCTCCTCACCGACCACGTGGACAAGAGGCTCCTGGACACCGCAGGTGTGTGCACTCTGGGGAGGATTCCATGAGTGTGCTGGCCCTGCAGGGCACCTCTGTCTGCCGCCGCTGGCTTCCCACATGTCTGAAGCGGCCTGAGTTCTGAAGGCATTCGCTGCTGTACCAGGCCAGAGGGAGCCGTTGTGTGCAGCTCCCTCCAGCACAGGCATTGCTGCTCTCCTGGCTGGGACTCTGCGCCCTCCTCCAGCCCTGCCACAGCCTTGCCTTATGATCTCGAGAAAGGCCCTGTCCCTTCTGGGCTCGTTTGTGTGCTGTGGGAGGGCCCATCTTCAGTGCCAAGCTCCAGCAGGGACCCAGGATGTGTTAACCCCAGCCATAGGCCTCAGCCCTGGGCCAGGGTAAATGTCACCCTCTACAGTAGTTTTGAGGAAAGGTGCAGACTCAGAGGCTGTCGGATGGGAAGAGGCCCCCACGAGTCAATGCCGAGCCAGTCCATGCCCCAGCCTTGGCCCTGGAGCTTTCTGGTGCCCTGCCCTGTGGAGAGGGGGTGAGGGGGTCACACACACACACTTCTCAGTGGACATCTCAGAGGTGTCCACAGCAGGGCCCAGGTGTGGTCAGTGGAGCCTGGAGGCTTCACTAGGGGAACAGTCCAGTGGGTAAGAGTAGAGGCCTTAGTGTCAGAGGCCCCTAGGTAAACCCCAGCTCTGCCACTTGGCAGCTTGTGACTGGGACAGGCCACTTCACATCCCTGAGCCACAGAGTCTGTGCACTGAGGAGTCAAGGAGGATTGTCAAATCAGTTGAATAAGATTGTTCAGAATTAAAACTTTTTTATAGTTTATTTTTGAGAGACAGAGCATGAGTGGGGGAGGGGCAGAGAGGGAGACACAGAATCCGAAACAGGCTCCAGACTCCGAGCTGTCAGCACAGAGCCTGATGCAGGGCCCAAACCCACGAACCGTGAGATCTGACCTGAGCCGAAGTCAGACGCTGAACCAACTGAGCCGACCAGGTGCCCCAGATTGTTCAGAATTTTAATAAGGAATAGCCATGTCAGCCTTTCCTCTTACTCTAAGAAAATAATAATAAGCAGATGGCTCCCTGATATCTCCAGTGTTGTGGCTTTGAATCCCATGAGGAAAGAGACAAATAATGCTTTTTCTGCACGACAGGAGCCAATCTCAAAGTCATCAGCACAATGTCCGTGGGCGTTGACCACTTGGCTTTGGATGAAATCAAGAAGCGGTAAATGCAGCTTGCACATGTGGAAGGGTCCAGGGTGAGGGCTGACCCCCAGAGCCGGAAGGGGAGCAGAATGTTTATTTGCTCGCATCCCGCCATCCTTCGGGGGGGACGTGAGGTGGCTGATGATGAAATCTGTCCACGGGGGCACAGGTCAGTTACAATAAGCCCAAATGGTCACAAACGGCAGGTTGTACCCTTTCTCACTCAGCGTGGTTTGTGACCCTCACAACAACCCCTTGAGGTAGAAGAGGCTAGTATTCTTCTTTCCTTCTTTAGATAAGGAGATTTGGGAAGGTCAAGTAGTTACTTGCCCTGGACTCTGGGCCCTGATCTTCCATCTTTGTGTCCTTCCCCAAGTGGGAGATATGCGGAAGGAGGGCTGACCATTCCCGAGGGCTCATTTACAGCTCAGAGCTTCTGGCGGGCAGCACAGAAGGGGGGNGTCGATGTCCCAGAGGTAGACATTGACGAAGGTGCCTGAAGCCTGTGTTGCCACCGGATCTTTGCTTCATAGCGGCATCCGTGTGGGCTACACCCCAGATGTCCTGACAGACGCCACGGCAGAGCTCGCCATCTCCCTGCTTCTCACCACCTGCCGCCGCCTGCCAGAAGCCATGGAGGAAGTGAGGAGGTGAGTGAGCCCCCGACGGGAAAGCTGGCTCTGCCCAGGAGCTGTTCCTGAGCACCCAGTGTCACCCTGGTGCGGATGCGATCCCTGCCCCCAGCTGTGTCCCATCTACTGAGAGGGGACGGATTCAGCCCACATCCTGAAGTACAGGGAGGGGCTGAAGAGAAATGTGGGGGGATCGTGGCACGGAAGGGAAATCGTGAGCGGGAAGGACAAGGGAGGGACGGATCCGTTTTGCCTGGTCGGCAGGGAGCAGGGCCAGAAGTGTGGATCAGAGGCTTCACACAAGAAGGAGCAGGTGTGCGTCGTCTTGAACCCTTAGAGCGACAGGGCCACCCTCCTTGCTCGTGATGCTGGAATCCCAAAAGCTCTGAAGCTGAAGGTTGTTTCGTAAGTCTTTTGGTAGCAAAACCAGACTAGAAACAACAGAAGGCTGTTTATGATTCTTATTTTTCTCGCTTGGTGTAAACATTCATTTTTTTTTTTTTAAGTTTACTTATTTTGAGAGAGAGAGCACGAACAGGGGCGGGGCAGAGAGAGAGAGGGGGAGAGAGAAAATCCCAAGCGGGCTCCACACTGTCAGCGCAGAGCCTGACGCAGGGCTCAATCTCACGACCCATGAGATCGTGACCTGAGCTGAAATCCCAAGTCGGATGCTTAACCGACTGAGCCCCCCAGGCGCCCCATCCCTGGTGGCTTTAAAGAAAGAGTCGTTCCTGCTGCTTATCCAAAGCACAGAGTGCTATGAGTGTGACTCGTGTGTGTCCTTGGACCTGGAGAGCAGGCTCTTCTACCCCTGGGGGTTCTGGGTCTGTGAGTTCGCAGGGAGGCCTCGTCTTTGCCCCAGGCAGGGCCCTCTTACCCCACCTCCCCTCCTCACAGTGGTGGCTGGACGTCGTGGAAGCCGCTGTGGATGTGTGGCTACGGACTCTCGCAGAGCACGGTCGGCATCATTGGGCTGGGGCGCATAGGTGAGGCCCCCACCTTCCCACTTGCCCGCTCCAGCAACCTTGGCATGGCTTGAGGCTTTGGCGCCCCATGTCTGGACATTGACAATCCTTTGGAAAGGGTGGCCGTAACTGGCAGTTCCCAGTGCACTTTGCATTCAGTAGGGACATCTAATGGACTGACACAGTTTTGTAAAACACAGGCAAAAAAAAAAAAGAAACAAAAACAGGAGCTTGTTAAGAACTCGCTGGGTGGTAGAAGCAAGCTGTAAGCGTCCCGATTCTGTATGGTGACAGCTCCATGCAGAACAGATGAAGATGATGACGACCACAGTGGCAGGGTTGGGGCCTCTAGGAGGGTTTCCTGTGGGACAGCTCATGCTCCCCCGGGACTGTCTGGATTTGTAAAGCTTTGACTCGGGAACCACAGAGTCCGGTGGGCAGGGCTTACCTGTGATTCTGCAGACAGGACAGTGGCTCCTGCTTGGAGAAGTCTGGCGTGAAGGGTGTGCTCAGCCAGATAAGCCGCTGTTAGCGGTACTCTGGCATCTGTCTGGCAGAGGTGAGGGTGAGGATGGAGTGCGTGGACAGTCTGTCTGGCCGGCTAGCTGGGCCTCTCACACAGAGTTGTTTGGAGGAACCCACCAGCTTTGGGCCACTTTCTGATTCCAAAAACCTAGCAGCCCGAGCCTGGCTCAGTAGCAGCACATGTAAAAATGTCTTAAAGATTTGGGCCGAGTTGGCAGCTGAGGGACTGAAAAGTCATAAGAGGTCTTGGGCTGCGTTAACAGAAGCAGGGGTCCCGAAGCAGGGAGGGGACCACTCAGTGAGACCTCTCCTGGGATGCCAGGTCCAGTTCTCAGGGAAGGTTAACAAATGGCCCTCAAGATGGCCAGGACCATGTGAGGACAGCACAAGCCAGCCACAGCCACAGAGGAGCTGCGGGGCTCCCTCCAGATCTCTGGCCCCTCGCGGGCTGGTTCACGGGGCCGGCTCAGTTCGTGTGGGGACTATGCTGATGGAAGGGCCAACCTCTCAAGGGCTTCCTGGCCCTGGAGCTGCTGGGTGCTACTCCTGCCCTCTCAGGGGTTGGGGACAAGCCAGGACTCTCTTTGCCTCCAGGCCAGGCCATTGCTCGGCGTCTGAAGCCTTTCGGCGTCCAGAAATTTCTATACACAGGGCGCCAGCCCAGGCCTCAGGAGGCAGAAGAATTCCAGGCCGAGTTTGGTAAGTACAGCCTTCGTTTCCACAGGAGCCCCATCTGTGCCTGGCTAGAGGGGTCTGTGTCTGAGGTGGCAGCATTTTGGGGGCAGAGTATGGGAGCCCCAGGTGTGTCTAGGGCCTGCGGTGTCCCTCAGGTGCTGATCTGTCGGCCTCTGGACACAGGCCTGGTGAGAGAGCACAGGGACTTATCCAGGCCACACAGTGAGTTCTCTTTGTGCCGGAGCTCTCCAGGTCACCTGCAGAGTTCCCTGTCACTGCTGTCCATGTCTGGGCAGAGCAGCAGGGATGGTGATGGATGTAAGGAATTGCTGGGAACTCTCACTCACATTTTCTTAATAAGCCGGGGAGCCCTGTCCCCCAGCCTTGCATCTGGTGGACACAGTCCCTTGGCACGTGCATAGCCTTGTGAGCGGATGGCAGCTGGGTTTTAGCCATTCCTCACACCTTTGGCGCATTGCCAGAGGCACCTAGGTCCCACTTGGGTGGGACCTTGACCTTGACAAGCTCCTGCCCCTCCCTGGCCTCAGTTTCCCCATCTGTGAGACCAGAGGGCTGGACGAATGCTGTAATACACTGGATCCCACGAGCAGCTATCGACTTTGTAGTTATCAGAGGTGTTCAGGTAGAGACAAGGACTTCAGGAAGTTTCTTGGGAGTTTCCAATTCAGCACAAGAAAGCAAGGACCAATTCTGGTTGCCCACCCTTCTGCTGTCTCCACCCTGGGAGCCGGCATTTGATGGAGCCCCGCCCTCCCCCAGTGTCCACCCCCAAGCTGGCCGCTGAGTCTGATTTCATCATTGTGGCCTGCTCCTTAACGCCTGCAACCAAGGGACTCTGCAACAAGGACTTCTTCCGGCAGATGAAGAAGACAGCCGTGTTTGTCAACATCAGCAGGTACGCGGTGCCTTCAGCCCGCTGGCCATGTTGTGGGGGCAGACCTTCCCTCTCTGCCACTCCAACCCCCTCCTAGATGGTGCCCTGTGAACCTGCTCAAGTCAGTGTGGAGGCAAAAAAGGCAAAGGGAAGGATTTCATGAGCCACCCCCCCCCACCTTAGGGTTCCCCACTCCAGAGGAGGTGACCTGGAGGGGAGCGAGACCTGCAGGAACATAGGGCTCATGCTGATGGCCGACAGCATCCCAGCTTCCATTTACTGAGCACCTGCACGTACCCAGTACCGTCCAGGGTGCTGCGTCATTTCTTACTGTACAGACACTGCTTCGTGTGCAGTGTGAAGTCTCCAGCCAGCCAGTTAGGAATCTCCTTGCGTCTCTGCCCTCAGTAGGCACGTGCCCGCCGGCAGGCTGCGGTGGTTCTCAGTGGGTGCCCCGGGGACCAGCCACATCAGAAATGCCTCGATGGGGCCCCACACGAACGCAGATGGGGTGGGTGCATTCTCACCGTCTTCCGGAGGAATGGGGCACGCTTGCCCAAGGCCACGCAGCTGCAAGGTGGTAGGGCTGGGCCTCTTGGTATTACCATAGAGACTTATTGTAAGGAAGTTATCTTATTACTTTACAAGCCAGTGCCAAGTGTGCCTGGTCAGTGGGAAAATTCATTCTGTGGCTGGTTCTGCTGTAAAGGAGGCCTGGATAGAGGAAGCTTCTGGGTACCCACATCACCATGTCATCCGCAGGGGAGACATCGTGAACCAGGACGACCTGTACCAGGCCTTGGCTGGCGGGCAGATTGCCGCTGCTGGACTGGATGTGACGACCCCGGAGCCACTGCCTACAAGCCACCCTCTCCTGACCCTGAAGAACTGTGGTGAGAACTGCGATTTCCCCATGCAGAGTCACGTAGGACCCGGGGGGTCAGGGGTGGTCTGGAGGTGCTGGGTGCACAGCCGCTGTGAGCAATACCGAGCACAGAGGGACACGCCCGGGACGGCACGTTTATGCTCTTAGTGACACTGGCACATAGGGATGAGGGGAGGGGCCTCCTGAGCTGTGCATCTGGGTCTCTGTCCCTTAGGGAATGAGTCTAGGTGGTGGGGGTGGGGGTGGATTTGTTAAAAGACTGCAAGTCTTCCATCCATAGCTTGCGTGGGTAAAACCCATCACTAGAAACTGCCACGCCCAGTTTAAGTGTGAGGAACTAACAGTGTAATTGCAATTCTGATATGTGTAACTTGGGCCAGTTAGTCTCTTGCCTCCAAACCTACCCTCGGCTGTTCCGCTGTCGTGCTGCGGCGGCTGGGACGCTGCCCACCCGTTGCTGCTGGACCCGCTAGCTGGGCAGCGGCAGGACCCGGCTTCCTCCTGCCTTCTCGCGGGTCTGTCTCTGTGAGCAGCACGTGGCGACGCTTCCTCGCCCAGCAGCAGCCGTTCCTTCTTGCGGCGGCCAGTGAATCTGGTTCATGGTCTTCCCAGCATCAGCTTAGCCCCTGCTTAGCCCTTGTGCCGCCTCAGAGATGCAGGCCTTGAGGCCTAGTTGCGGGGCTAGGAGGGGCCCTTCCTTCAGTCTCTGAACTTTTGTACAGTCCCACCTCTCCCTGTCGCCCAGCCCAGGGAGGTCGGTTCTGGCGGTCGCTGTCTAGGATACCCTAGTGTGGAGGTTCTTAAAATTTCTACATTCATCAGTCACCTGAAGGGACTGACCAGGCACAGGGTGCTGGGCCAAGGGCTTCGGCTCCAGGAGGTCTGGGGTGGGAGCTGAAAATATGTGCTTATCATGGGCTCCCACACCAGTGCTGCTTTGAATGGGGCCTCAAAACGTAGGAGTTACCGGATTTTTAAAAGTTAGATTGCTTGTGCATCTAAAATGCGAGACGTGTGCGTTTTCCTAAAAGTCCATCTTCTCGTTGTCTGTCGTCTCAGTCAACTAGTGGATTAAGCTCAGCCCGTGCAACATTCCTTTCCGAGCCTTTGAAAATGCGACAGGAAAAGATTCCAGCTGGGCTCTCTCCGTGTGTTTCCTTGATTTTTGCTGACTGTAGGGTTTTCTCCACATTCCATGATCTCTTCAGTCCTCTTAAAAAGTCTGATCTCCACTTACGTTAGCCTAAATTAGACTTCGCTTTCTAAGAACCAAAATAATGCAATTTTGCATACTCGCTGAAGTCTTTAGATATCCCATGGTACTTTTGTTCCTCAGCCTTGATTCTTTACCTTTCCCCATCTAGCTTATTCTTTTCTGTGTATCAGAATCTTTAAAAGTCCATTGTAATTTCAGGTGTGTATTAAAAAAAAAACAAACCAAAAACTGGGAACCACACTTCGAGAACCGCTGCCTCAGTGTTCTCTTTCTAGCCTCCCCACGTACTTTATACCTGGTCAGCGTTCTTCATGGTAAGCTCTGTCCAGGTAGCTGGTGTGGTTTCTGTGTCCAGACTTCTACAGAACTGTAGGGTCTGAGCCAGTCCCGGTCCTTTTTTTACCGGAAAAGGGAATGGGAACTCAGAGAGCAGGTTCTTGGCTGCCTTCCTTCCCTGCAGGGAATGCTGTCATCGTAGCCCTTGGCCACCTGGCCCCAGCACCCATGCCAGGCTGAAAGGAGGAACACTGGCTGCCATATCTGGGCTGCTGCCCACAGCTGAGACTGTTCCATCCCTGCGAGGCCCGGGAGTGCAGCCCAGTGCCCTGGGTGCTGCTTTTGAAAGGCGTTCTTTGGGGACAAGTGACCTCACTTGCTCTGCAGTGGGAGGGGCCAGAGGGAGCTGGTCTGTCCACTGTTCCTTCTTGTAGTGACTTGCGTAGATCAGAAGCCATGTGGTACCACGTTCAGGGTGGTTTAGGGGCACGGGTATGGATGACCAGCCTGAAACTCCCAAGCTGAACTGGCACCTAGTTTCACCATCTGATATCTGAAGGGCTGGGTCTAGATAGGCTCCAAGACCCCTTCTAGGCTCATCGTCCTATTTAGGATAAGTATCTGTCACCACCCTCACATCTAGGTTTCTGTGGCCCCGAGTCCCTCTGCCGTTACTCTGACAGCCCCACGGAGCAGCACACATAAGGACAGTAGGCAAATCAAAGAACACTGAGGCCGGGGAGCCTGGGTGGCTCAGTCAGTTGAGCATCCGACTTTGGCTCAGGTCATGATCACACGGTTCGTGGGTTCAAGCCCCGTGTCAGGCTCTGTGCTGACAGCTCAGAGCCTGAAGCCTGTTTCAGATTCTGTGTCTCCCTCTCTCTCTGCCCCTCCCCGACTTGTGCTCTGTCTCTCTGTCTCAAAAATAAATAAAACCAAAAAAAAAAAAAAATTTAAAAAAAAAAAAAAAGAACAGAGGTGTGTTCTCTCTGTTCTTTCTTACTGGCAACCCCTGGTGGGGAAAGCAGCCCACTTTAAGGCTCTTGAAACACCCATCTTACCTCCCTCTCCTCCTCCCTTTTCCAGTGATCCTGCCCCACATTGGCAGTGCCACCTACGGGACCCGAAACACCATGTCCTTGTTGGCAGCCAACAACTTGCTGGCTGGCCTGAGAGGGGAGCCGATGCCCAGTGAACTCAAGCTGTAGCCAGACAGGAGTCCTGGAAGGTCAGGAGGCCAACAGTGCCCTTGGAGTGTGTCAGTGGGCACAGGCTTCACTTGGGCCCAGAGGACGGGAGCCAAGGAAGAAAGTCGGATCTGCTCCCATCCTGCAGAAGGAAGACCGGTGCTGACACACGGGCTTGCCGCTTTTGTGGTTCGAATCATCTGAGCCAAAAGTATGTGATCCTATTAAAGAATTGTCTGAGAGACGGTGTGGGCCTCTAACTGGGAGAAGTTAACACGAGCACCTGCTTCCCTTTCTGAAATCAGGGCATCTAGCGGCCTGTGGGATCTGCCCCGCCCCCAGCCCTCACCCTCCTTGCATGTGAATTATTAGAACCTGTCCACACTACCTTATCCCTCATCTCCTGCTCTGCTCCTTCACTTCTTCCTCACTGAGGGTGGGACAGCCATAGCCCAGTGGTGACCACAGCACTTCAGTCTGATACCTAGACCATCAGAGTCAATATACATGGCAAAGAGAACTAGGTGAGGTCACAGTACTCTCATTTTGGGAGCCAAGAATTGGAGATAGGTGGGTTTCTTAATTTTTATTTTAAAGTTAGCGTCAGTACCTTCACGCTCTGCTCCCTTTGTCCATCTCCCGCGTCATCCCCACCCCAGGTGGATGCCCTTTTTCTGATCACCACCTTGCTTGCTCCTCCTGCGGCCAGGCCCCTGCATGGCCAAAGCCCTGCTCCCACCGAAGGCACCAGGTTCCGGCTCTGCCCAGCCACGCCAGCCTGGCACACGGAGCTTTCGCCCCGGGAGGCAGGTAAGGGAGCGGCAGAAAGCACAGGAGTAAGCAGCTGGTTAGGAGGGGCACAGGGCGCGCTGAGAACAAGGCTCACCCACGTCCTCGCCTCCAAGGCAGAGTGCAGGGAGCGCAAAGGGGTGGAACCGAGGGGGGTGGCCAGTGATCGTGTGGGGCGGTGTGAAGGGTGTTTTTTAGGAGGTTTGGGTTTTTTTATTAAAAAGTACTGGTCAAAGCAGCATTAGCAGAGAAAGCCATACTACGTCCCTGTTTGTTTCAGCCTTAATGACCTAGGTGAAGAAAAAGAACACGTTTAGTTAGAGGCATGAATGTGACAAAGTTTTTATTTCAAAATCGCAAATTTTGACCAGCATAGCACCACTGACATGGGTGCCCTGACAGAACTTTGTGATTTGATCACCAGAAATGATTATGCCGGGCTCTAATTAAGGCTAACCAATCAGAATCCAGGTACCCAATACCAGTTATAATTCAGGTAGAAACCTCGGATCATAGGAACCCTGAGACTGGTTTTGCAGGGAACCTCTGAATTATTTTGTAAGTTCTACAGCATGTATGAGGACGCTGGCCCAAAAGCTTGCTTCTCACACATAGAAACTAAGAGGTAGATGAGAGATTCCAGATTCCATCTAGCCGCAGAGAGACAGGGCTCCAGCCACTGTGTCAGAGCCAGGCCCTCAAGCGAAGTCCGCTTAAACCGGAGCGGAGGTGAGGGCGCAGCCTCCTGGCACCTCCTCCTCAGGCTGGGAGGGCTAGCACTGCTCTCCCCGGTGCTACTGGCTCCTCTCCCTGGGCGTAGGCAGGGCCTCTTCTGTGCTCCACCTTGACCTACCTGCTTCCCAAGGTTAGTGTCCTCACAAGACACTGGTCCCGATGTCAAGTAGAGGGGTGGATGTAGAGCCTCCTCACAACACGTCAGAACACAACCACTGACAAGAGCCACACACCCGACCGAATTTCACACGCGATCTATCCTCTGGCAGTCTCTTTCCCACATTGAGGAAGGAGAGGAATCACAGAAGTCTCCCGTTCGGCTTTTCTCCCTGGAGCTCAGTTCACAGGTCGATGCTGAGCCCGACTCTGAACGTTCGGATCTCAGCCACAGACAAATGTGTGACCTCGCACATTAGATTCAGAGGAGAAAACCCATGCTGATCGTTTTAGGCTACACGTACTCAGCTCCCTACTCAAAGGGACTGAAGGATTTCTCTTGATTAAGCACAATGGTTTGGTGTCTCTAAAAAAGCCGTATAAAAACTGAACTCCCGTTCATGCATGAATTAAACTGACTTCATGAGCTCTACAGAGGCACGTCTCCCGGAGGCCCAGGAGCCAGGGCTCAACCTAACACAGGTGCCGGCAGAGCCCCGACAGCGCAGGAGGGGCTGGCGAAGCGAGGCCCCGCGGCCCCGAGACGCCCGGGCAGTGGCCCCGAGAGGCCCGGGCAGTGGCCCAGATGTCTCCTCAGTCTCTGGTGCTGCCTGGTGACTGCCATGCTCTGGGCTGCCCAACTCTCCTGCAGAGTCTGGAAGACATCTATCTGGGAACACTGCTACGTTTGGATTCTAAACATTCAGTATTGGGTGGGAGCAACAACAATAAAAGCTCAGGTCTACACTTTAAAACTACAGTATATAAAAGTAAGTAAACCCACGGTGGAGGGGGTTAACATCGTTTTTGGTTAGTCTGCAACAAAAACAGTGACGTAGGCCTGGGAAAGACGCCACCTGGGGCGAGAGAGTGTGAGGAAGCGAAGCAGAGGATGGGCTGGTCACTGGGTGAGACGCGGCAGGCTGGCCCGGCCCCCGGAGGCTGGATGGAGCGGAGGGTAAATGCGCCATGAAAGATCCCACAGAACAGGACTCCACACCATCGGAACAAAGACGAACACCAGCTCTTTTCTGACTTCCAAACATGGAGCTGTAACATACGTGACACAAGTTGGCTGAGACTCCACTAAAACAGCACGAACAGAAACCACACCTCACTTGTCACTCCCTACAGGTACGTACTCCATTTACAGCTCTGCTTTTAAAAGCAGGAAAAATTGTTCAAACAACTATCCAGCAGTGATGTTTTCAAAAGTATGTACACCTACGGTCCGGAGAACGCTCGCTCTGGACCCAGTGTCAGCACCAGCAAAGTGCAGTGTCTGTGACTGCAAATGAGACGGGAATTTAAAATACAGTACTTTCTGAGGCCTTGGATTCGCTCAGGATACACTTTAAAGCATTCGTGGCGGACAGGCATGTCCTCAAGGGCCTTCCTTTTGGACAGGCACGAGTGCGCCACTGGTTACACCTAAGTGCATTTTGCATCACTGTACAGGTATATAATATTCCCTTCGGAGGATATAGGAAATTTCATTAAATGCTCCACGGAGTTTTATAAAAACTGCTAAAAAAATTTTTTTGCACTTCAATTCTTAATGTTTAAATGTGCCACTTGTAACACCATCGATTACAAACTACTTTCTGACTGAATTACTCAACCCTAAGGAAGAACTTGGCTTCGGGGACCGCGTGCATCTTGCTCGGAAACGCAGCAGTACGTATCCTACGCGTACTCGCTCCGCACGCGCTGGGCCCGGAATCTCCATGAGCCGCCGGGCAGCCCGCAGCCTGCACCCCGACGGCACTAACCGCCAACCAGAGGAGATGACGGCGTGGGTCCCACGGCTGGTGTCGGCGTGACCCCAGGGGCCCGGGGTTAGAGCAAAGTGCTGGGCAGGTTGCTGCTCTGCCAGCGCAGGCACGTCGTCTTTGAATGTTTGTACAGGTGGCTGGACTGACTGAACCTCTTGCCGCACTTGAGGCAGGCGTACGGTTTTTCACCTGTGTGAACACGGATGTGCTTCTTGCAATCTGTCAAGGTCAGAAAAGTCTTGCAGCAGATCTTGCAGGCGTACTTGCGAGCCCCCTCCACGACCAGGACGTTGTGCTCGGATAAGGCCTTCTTGCACTTCGACAGGACGTCAGCAGATGCCCTGGTCAACTGCGGAGGGCCGGGCTGTGCAGGGTGGCCATTCTCAAATGAGGACGTGGCCGCGTTCATCATTAGCTGGGAACCGGCCGGGTTTTCTGGGATCTGGGAGCTCCTGACAGAAGTTACCACTGGCATTTTGGGAGCTATGCGTCGGTAGTATGGGAAGTTACCGGCCCCTCCTCTCGGGGAGCCCATCATTACCCTGGAGAAGGAGGAGTGGAGGCCCAAACCAGACCTGGAAAAATCCATCCCAAACTGTTCTCCTCCTTGGTAGCCAGAAGTCTGCACGCATGGCAGGCCCATCACTTCCTGCATAGGCCTGACAAAGTGGGAGTCCGCAGGCTCACTGAACGGGTTCTCCACGTGAGAGCCAGGGGCCGAGGAGGGCCCGCCCGCAGGCCCAGCCTCTGGACTCAACAAATATGGGGCCTCGCCCTCCAACCTGCAGTCACTAGTGGTGTTTGGGATGTTATCATCACTGTTCTGATTTGCACTAAAGTTCCCTCCTCTGCTCTTGTTAAGGAAATTCGAAATGCTAAAAGTCGATTTATGCTCCAAGTTATTTGTGACTTCCAAAATATGGATGTCACCCACCCTGTCAGTGCTAGACTGGGGATCTGAAAAACTCCGATCGCTACTTTCAGGGCTGAGGTCGATCTTCTCAGCACTGACCACAACCCCTTCCACTTCCACAGATTCGCTGCCTTCTGCTTGTGAGGTCACGTCACTCACTTCGTCCTGAGGCTCCGGAGAGCTCAGGGGCTCAGATTTAACCACCACTCTCATGTGTTCCTTGTCACCAAGACCAACCTCAGGATTTTCACACTGAAAACCGTTTTTCTCAGTTGTGGCTTCCTGCTCAAAACTGGTCTCCACCTGAGTTGCACGAGAGGCCATGGACAGTGGGGCCATGTTGCTGGCACTGTTGTCCGACTGGCTGGGCACCTGGGCGTCTTCTTGAGCACCAAAGGACTGGTCAAACATGATGGCGTTGTCTTCCTGGTTGTCGGTCATGCCGTCGGCCTTCGGGTTGTCCACGATTTTTAGGGAATCGGGTGAAAAGAACTCCTCCCGGGAATGGACCCCTGACGGCCCAGTCTCTGGCGTGACATCAGCAATGGCGGACTCCTCCATGGCGGGCCGCAAGCGCTGTCTGGCCCGCTCCTCGGCAGACTGCTTGCGCTTATGAAGGCGTCTCATGGGGAAGGGCGTCCGCTGGTCCAGGCTGCTGCGCACTGACGAGCTCAGGGGGGCTGGCTGCTCCTCACCACTCTGGCTGGAACCGAGGGCCGAGCTCACGATGCTCAGCCCCAGCTGCTGCAGCATAAAGGAGCGCTGCATGCGGGCACTCTGCTCCTGGACGCGCTCGCTGGGGGGGGACATGGGCAGCGTCCTTGTCGTTAAGTAATGTTTACATGCCTTAACGACAGAGTTCAGATGCAGGTGAGAGGCTGCCAATAAGACATCCATGACGTTGCTCTCACCCAGCATGAGGGTGGAGGTGTACATCATGTCAATCAGTGCGGCGAAGGCCTCCGCTGTCACCACCTCGCTATCCAGCTGGATCATGTTCATGGTCTGATCTCCCTCTGCCACGGAGAACAGGGCTCGGAAATGCGTGCTGCATGCTGCCAGCACAGAGCGGTGGGCTTTAAAATGTCTATTCCCCACTACAATGACACAGTCACAGAGCTGACCGTGAAGTCTCTGGTAGTTCAGTTGCTGGAAGATCTGTTCAAAATGTCCAGGAAAATCCATGATCCTGGAGAAAACAAAAAACAAAAAAACAAAACAAAAAAAAATAATAAAAAATAAAGAGAGAACATGTTAAGACTTAGAAAAGCTGAAATCAAAGCAAGAGCACAGAGGCTGTGATGAAAAGAGATGTGGATGGCCCAGCTTGGACCTTTTAAAGCTTCTGATATTTCTGATGATGGGCACACAGACCAAAAACCTGTCTCGTGAGGAGCAAATGCCAATTCAGCTAACAGTCCTGGACACATGTTCCCAGGTGGGATCAGCTACTGGCCATTTACAGGCTCCCCTTCACTCTTACTGGACTGATCCCTGGAACACTTAGGACCCAGTGTGTAAGAGATGGAACATCTACCCTGCAGAAGTTCATTTGAATTCTGCATTCCCTAAGCTCCAAGAAATTCCAGTCTTTTGGCAACCTTAAGGAAGTGATGGGGCAAATCAGTATGAGTGGGTAACATTTCCAATTATAGACGGTGGCAGATCGCACACATGCATTTACCTCCACTCACTGCTGAAACCCCATTAAAAGGACACCAAAGTTTTTGAATTTGCTCTTTAAAAGGTAGAAACCCATGAGGAAAAGGAAAATGGGAAAGAAGTATCAGTTAGCATTTTGGAAGCTGGTGAGCAGGAAAATGAATGAGCGCTAACTGACTCAGCAAGCCCAGAGAGCTAAATCCTAAACTGGCAGTGGCCAAAACAACCTGACATCTATAGAAGCCCCCTACCTACCCAAAGGCTCGGGAGCTGACTGCACGAGTGCCGGGGAAGCAGACTGAAGGTGATGCGAAGACAGGAGGACTGGCTGGAGGTCTATTCAATAAAAAAAATTATCTACTTGAAGTTCTAGGGAGAGCTTTCAGCTGCTGAGCTTAGGGACCCACCCACCTCCTGCCCTTGACTATGCAGGGGAAGCAAAGAAGGGTCTTTCTATTTTTTACTTCTATAGCGACAGGCTGGTTGCTGATTTATCCACTAAACATGACTATACATAAAGTGGGCTGAGATCAATCAAAAATAGGAAATCAGAGAGCTATCAGGTAAGCAGAAAGAAAGCCAGAGCACTCCTTAGTGATAATACAAGATACACGAGGCAACAAAGTGAGCTGGTCAATATAAGGGCAAGCCAAGCCCTGAGACTTCATGTTCTTTATAAAAACTAGTCACTTGAAGTAGGGCAATGTGTAAAGCAGATTGTATCTTCCAAGATGGCTCGCCACATGAAGCTCTCCCATACTGCATGCTTTCTTACAGTGTGACATTGACCCTCTTCTCATCAAGACGTGGGGTCTGTGTTCACTGCCCCTAAAGCCAGGCAACTGTGTGACTATCGCAGAAATGACATAGAACTCCCTAGAGATAAGGAAATGCTTTTTGTTGTTTCAAGCCATTAAGTTTGCAATGTGATTTGTTACATGGCAACAAACAACTGGGACAATGTGAAACTTGTTAACACCTCACAAATCAACATTCAAATCCTGTCTCAAGGAATACTTGTTTTTTGTCTGCCTACCTTGGGGGACAGTCTTAGTGCACGTGGTGCAGATCAGACTGCGCAAACCTCTGAGTTCCAAGAGTGGACGGATAATCCAGGGAGACCTGGTCAATACGGTACCCACTCCCCACGACTACAATGATGGTTTCCGAGATAGGTACATGACCCAAGCCATGCCAATTAGAGTCTGCCCTGGCATTCTCTGAACCCAGCTTGCAAGTTATAAGGTAGATGTAAGTCTAGCACTGATGGTGGCCATTTGTGCCTGTCTGAGAAGGAAGCCAAACCCAAAAACAACAGCCTGATCCCATCAAGACCCTGGGATCCAGCCAGGACTGTAGGTGGCATCACCCTAGGGCTTCCTATTTTATGAGCCAGTGAATTCCCCTTCTATCCGAACCTAGTTTATGTTGGATCTGTCACATAGTCAAACATGAGGTTTAAATCATAGTTTCAGAAAAATCTAAATAACATGTCTATCTTAAAACCTTTTTGGATCTAGAAGGGGTATTTTAAAAATTCAGTTTGGGAGACATAAAAGTTGTTACTCTCAGCTCTGATGGAAGAGAATCATGAATCAAGATCATGGTTATTCAAAACTCCCAAGCAGTTCTAGCAAACTCAGAGTAAAACCCAGTGTAAAAGCAATAAAAAGAGCTCATGCTGAGAAGGTAAGTGTTTTAGCAAAAGCTGACTGTCTAAGGCTTTGAAACCAAGGAAAAAAGCTTCAGGTCTCTAAAAGATCTTAAAATGTGACAATATGAGCCTATATAGTTGGAGGAGATTCAGCAAGTAATCTACCAATTTGTAACTGCCTGACTCAGAGTGAGTGTACACTACAATATCTGTTATCTACAGGAACAGATTTTTAGTAATTTCCAAACTAAATATAATTAAGAAAATACACTTACGCCACTGCTTGTTATAGTAACATGAATAATCAAGAGCTGACTGTTTTCTCAATAGATTTACTTTCCTAATAGTGCTTTACTTAGACTAATAAAAAAGTTCATTTGTGTTCTAGGAGAACAAACCCATTAATAGCACATTTTAAACTATTTGACTTCTATATTGACCTACCCGCCTGCTTTTCAATAATATACTTAGTTCATAAAGCAGAGTACACCCACACTCAGATACCATCTACCGCCGTACCGCGGGGCCTGCTGCCTGCGAGCCAGGCAGGACCAGCACACAAGTTGCCACCTGCAGGAAGTGTCTTAACCTTCTAAGGAATTCTCCACATTCAATATCCCTAATCTGGATAAAACCCTAGCGGAAAAAGTAACCAAGCAGAACTTGTCCTCCACTTTTAAAGATGATCTGGGCAAAAACAAACGTAAGAGAATAAAACTAGGCCAGGGCCCACACAAGCGGTCGAGGATCGACAGGGCTCCAAGTCCTGGAGACAGAACCCACTGTTCTGAGTTGACTGAGTGGAAGTGGGCAAAGGCTAGGGCCCAGGTGGGCGGGCGGGTGCCCAAGGTTAACTCCAGAACCCCATCTGTCAGCACGACTAATTTCATACTCTGTTTGTGCTCTGTCAGGGCTGGCTCGGACACCGGACACATCAGATCTATTAGAAAGGGAATCTATCAACGACCAAAAGTGAGCATGACTGGGGAACTCAAGCTGAAGCCAGAGCCCGTACCATCTTACCCTCCCCTCCAGCTCTCCCTGCTCTGCCACCTTGTTTTCCAGTCCAAAATTCCTGGGGATTAGCTGACCTAGAACTTCATGATTCTGTTTGAATAAGAAAAGGTATTAGTGCCCTACTTATATTCCTAGTGCAAACTCAAAATGCTCTACTAAAACAGCTTTCTGAGGGCATTTTCTCTCCCACCCAAAGTGCCTGATGTACAGTTCAGTAAGTTATTTTTTGAATGAGCTTTGACTGTAGACAAAATATAACACCGCATTACCCAACAGTCATTTTCCTGAGAGTCCTGTCTCTACAATCAGCCAAAACCCAGAAAGTCTCAGAACACCCAAATTAAAGATCAAAGCCTGTGTACGAAAGGTTTCCTCATAGGAAAGCCCCTCAGGAGCTCACATACATAGTCTTTTGTTTTAAATAAACAAAATTCAAGTTTTTCTAGTTTCCCAGTTGATTGAAGAAGAGCAACAGCAATCCTAGAATGAGGGCAAGTGGCGGCTGCACACTGACAGCTGCAAAAAAAGACAGCTGACCCACTAAGGGACAAAAGAGGCCGGCAACTCGGAGCCATGTCCTGGAGGGGCTACACAGCCCTAGAGATCACAATAGCTCATGAAGGCATTTGTGTATTTGGTATACAAATTCATTCATCCAGTGTTTTGAAGTGCTTGCTTCGTCCAAGGTTAAGTGCTGTGGAAGAGAGATTTGGATGGCATAGTCCTAACCATCACAGGTGCTTAATGGACACAAGACATACAAATAACCATACGACAAAGTGGAAAGCATTAAGTGCCACCTGAAAGATGAAGTGTGCTCAGCAGCTCAGAGAAGGCAAAGGTTATTTCCAGCTTCTCAGTGGCCCTGACAATAGAGCTAGGGACAGGTTTGCATTTGAATAAAATGAGATGTAAAATGCATTCCACACAGAGGTAAAAGTGGGAGAGGTTTGAGGTGGGGGGGAAGCCGCGTATTTATTCTGGCTGGAGAGTAGGTAAGGCTAGCGTGGTAGGCAGTGGATTGTAAATGCTCAAAACTGATGTTAATGATCACCACACATGGTCAGACAAGTTAAAAAAGAGGCATATAATTTTGAACTAAAGACTATCATCACTTTTCAGGTTACTTTTGTAAAAAAATAGTTTATATTTTTTCCCTTTTTTTTTGAGAGAGAGAGAAAGCACGCTCACGTGCAAGAGTGCAGGGAGGAGCAGAGGGAGAGGGAGAGAAGTTTTTTTCTTTTTTTCAAAGAACAAGAATCTCAAGCAGGGTCCGTGCCCAGCAGGGAGCCCAGACAGGGATGGGCTCCATCTCCGGACACTGAGATCATGACCTGAGCCGAAATCAAGCTTAATCAACTGAGCCAGCCAGGCGCCCCCAAAAATATTTTAATTGTTTTTGTTTGTTTGTTTTTTTAAAGCTTGAGCACACTACCAGTCAGGGTTCTTGGCTGTAGCAACAGAAACTGTTTCTAGCTAACCTAAGCATAAAAGTAAGTGGCTGGAAGAGTTGATGGGAAGGCTGGCCACCTGAGCTGGATCTGGGGTGCGGGAACAATCTGGCCAGAGTGCTGTGTGAGTGCTGGACACAGGCACTACTACAAAATGCCGACTCCACAGGAGACTGAATCTCCCCTTCCCTTCATCATCGTTGGTTTCAAATCTTGAACACATGTCTTTTTAAATATTATGTGAGATGAAATGGAAAGTATACTTGAAGTCACTGTGCTGCGAAATGGAATGCACTGTTGTCGCAAGGAAAAATACCTGTGCAACTTCGGAGTTGTAAGCTGAACTAATTGCTTTTCTCATGGAACACCATTATAACTTGGGAGAATAATGACTGACAAACTATGGTTATTCAGACTTGTGTATCTGCCAGACATTCTCTTGAAAATGAATGAAATGAGCTTGTGGTTTCAAGGAAAACAACTTAACAGTATTTATTGCCTATGATAAAATTTGAGCTTTCAGGTAAAAGTTAGAATTTTGGAAAATATGTATTGGTCACCATGAGTTTGACAGCTTCCCAACTGCTCAAACCCAATGAGATCACTAGCGATATTAATGAAACGTGATTTTTTAAAAATATTGTATACTAAATGCATCAACATTTGGAAGATCTGCATAACTCAGTGAATCAGTATTTTCCAAATGACCAATGTTATAAACCGTGATGTTAAAAAATAAGGTATGGATCGGGGCGCCTGGGTGGCTCGGTCGGTTAAGCGTCTGACTTCAGCTCAGGTCATGATCTCACAGTTCGTGGCTTCGAGCCCCGCATCAGGTTCTGTGAAGGCAGCTCAGAGCCTGGAGCCTGTTTCAGATTTTGTGTCTCCCTCTCTCTCTGCCTCTCCCTTGCTCATGCTCTGTCTCTCTCTGTTTCAAAAATAAATATAAACTATAAAAAATTTTTAAAAAAAAGGTATAAAGAAATGCATTCACAGTGCAAGACACAAAGTAATGTATTTCTGTGTAACAGAATAGAAAAGTTTGTTGATACAGTTTCAGATTACACATTGCAACTAACCACTTAAGAAAATACCATTTGCTCAGCTCTGTTATAGTACTGGAAAAGTATCTGACAAAGCTACTAAAATACTCCCCCCTCTTCCAACTACATACATATCTGTATGGCCCTGGATTTTTCTTAGTTATGCTTTAATCAAGATTATATTACAACAGGGGTGCCTGTGGAGCTCAGTCAGTTATGCGTCTGACTTTGGCTCCCGGTTTGTGAGTTCAAGCCCCGAGTCGGGCTCTGTGCTGACAGTTCAGAGCCTAGGGCCTGCTTCAGATTCTGTGTCTCTCTGCCCTCTCTCTCTGCCCCTCCCCCGCTCACACTGTCTCTCTCTCAAAAATAAATGAACATAAAAAAATTGTCTTAAAGATTATATCACAACAAATTGAATACAAAAGTATGAGAATATACCTGTCTTTTAAACTAGGCATTAAAGAGATTTAAAAAAAAAAGTATATTAATACCACCCTGAGCATCCTGGTGCCCAGAACTTGGTTTCAAATACCATTTTCTAACAAAAGGAACTAGTGCTCTTTGGAGAAATGGCTGATTCTAGGACTGGGGCAGAAAATACACATGATAAGCCTGCAGTATCTTATAATGTCAGAAGGTAAGGAAATGCTTCAAACAAACACGATAATGAGTACGTGAAAGGGACACAGACCAACAGGAGAAAGAACTCCCAAAGGCCACAGGTGAAACAATTTGAGCAAAAAGATAAAACAGTACTGGACTGTACCCCAAATATATACAACAAGTATCCATAGGTCCATGCTGATACAGGCGATTGCTTACATAAATAATTGGGAGAGAAGTGTCAAATCTCCTGTCAGGACAATTCCAAGTAATTTATGTAGACACTTGACCCTCAAAGAGATGCAGCCGAAGTCCCCGCTCCTTGAGGCAAGCTGCGCATGGTGACTTCCTTCCAGGGCACAGTATAGCCCGCCTATTATATTACAACGGAGTCGGGCTGCCGGACGGTTTGAGCTGCCCGAAAGATAAATCAAAGCCTGTAGCAAATATCTATATAACGAATCAAGTGAAAGGCACCCCCCCCACAACTGGACCCACAGATGAAAAGCCACTGCTTAGTGATGAAAATGATGAAAAAAACTGTAAGGGCAAGTGCGCTCAGACACAGCTGGTCTTCTAGCATCTGAGACGTTCACTTCATACTTAGACAAAAGGTGCAGTGTCGTGTCACATTCCATCCCACCTGCTACACTAACAAAATCTGATGCTACTAGACAATGTTCACATTTGAGAAATGAGAAGTACAGCAAAAGAAAAAGCTCTGCTTACCACTGACAAAGGAGAACAGTATTTTACAACAAATTTACATGAAGAAAATACAAGTTGAAAGCTAACATGGACTCAAATATCTTAAAGTTTTCTTTTTCCTTTCCAAGGAGAAGTTGAGGCACATTCAAGGTTCTGTGTCAGCCCTAAGGCAAACTTCGTCATGTCTCACTGTACAGAAGCTATTTTTAAGTCTTACCCACAGTGAAGGGCTCCAAAGCAGTATAATTCATACTCAGTACTTTCAGTATTAAAGCACTTGCATGCATCTTGTATCAAAGTGGTTTTTTTAAATCACTTCAACTTCTCATGACAGTCTTACAACACAGTCCCTTTTGAGAGAGCACTGACCTCTAAACTTAGGAAACACCACCCTGAGATGTTTTTCTTCCAAATCTTATCACGTTCAGAATTTTGCTAGAAATACCTCAATTAACCAGAATAGAGCTTGCCACCATCTCCAGCTATGTTTTCACACAATTTTTAGGGGAAAAAAGGCAAATCAAAAACCAGGTTGACTTCAGAACTTTTAAAAAGTCCTGGTTCATTTATTCAGCGAAACACAAAGGCTCAGAATAGGTCCCCAACCAGTTAGTCTTACCTGGCAGGTCACCAAAGCTGGAGGTGGTGGCCAGGCCACTCTTCCCAAATTTGCTAAGATTTCCAGTGGGGGTTAAAGCAACAGTGGGAAGCTTCCTTTGGTTTAGGGGCTGTTCTTTAAAATTCCTTCTTCTCTCTCCACCTGGTCTCTTCTCCCCACCGCTGCGCTTTCAGCTTGAGGCCAGCCACCCTCTCCGTGGGAATTGCAAGACTTTAGCAAATGAAAAGCCAGTTCTCCAGAAGACTACTAGGCGTCCAGCACACCTTTTTAATGATCTAAGGCACAACGGCCCACACAAGGGTAACAGATCACCAATGACTAAGGCACAACATTCTCTTCAACCTCTAAAGATCCCAAGGTACCTAACATCTTCTACTTACTATAACTGAAAAGTATATTAGCATATTTTGGAAGAAGTTTTGTTTCAATTGTTGAAGGTGAAGGGTTTCTTCTATCCATTCAAATTAACTAGAACCCGAGCCTTTCTTTGGCTTAGTAATCAAGACATTACTGTGCTTTTCCCTAAAAATTTTCCTCCGAATAAATATTTAGGATTTGTCTCCTATGAAGGACTTCTTACAGTACCCTCCACCAGACCAGAATGCAGGCTGACTTTTTTTTTTTCCCTTCTCGTTTTTGGAAGGGAAAAACCTAACTCTCCACCCCTCCTTAATTCAGTGCCTGATGTTATTAGCATTTACGTTCAAAGCTGTCCTCCAAACACGGGGAAGAGGGGGAACGGCAGTTCTTACCAACCGCCCCCCTACCTCCACCCCCCAGCTCCTAGCACGAAGGCTGGAAGTAATGGGCATTCAGTAAATGCCCATAATCAGTTTAGTCCTCTGATAACAAGCGGAGACATTCCAAAAGACTGGCTCCACCCCTCCAGGGTCAACCGCTGGTCCCCCATTCCAGAACGCCTTGGCCTTGCTCTGGTGAAAGGAAACCTCGACGCTCGCAGACCCAGGAAGGGGGCAACGAAGCCACTCTACCCCATCCCGTAGGGCGGCAGAGCCTCTGCTAACCCGCCAGGCTATAGGTCCTAGACCTTTCCCACCCCATCCCAGCAACCAACGCCGCCTGCCCGCAGATCCGTGGGGGCAAGAGCCCCCGCCCCACCCGGCAGACAGCCAGCCTGGCGTCAGGACCTAGGGGACGCCTGCGCAGAAGAACCCGCCTCCAACCAGCCTGGCCCCTCCGCTCCGGAGGGTAACAATACCCCTACAGAAAGACCGGCAGGGTAGGCGGGGGTCACTGGTACGCGTCTGCGCGCGCCGGGACGCCTAGGCTTGAGCCTGCTCGCGCAGCCAGCCTAGCTCTCCAGGAGCTCAACGGTCTCCACGTGAGCGCGCCCGCGAGCCCCACCACCGCTGGTACTGACAGGGTCGCCTCACCTGAGCCGGGCTCCGCCCCCTTGCTCTCTGGAGGAGGCAGTGACCCTTCTCCGATCCGACCTGACAGTGTCGGAGGAGGCGGGAACGTCCAGCCCGGCGTCTCAGCGACGGGATTTCCTCCCCCTACCGCCCACCCTGCCTCTTGTCCCCCAGCTCCTTCAGTCCTTTCGCCGCCGCACTCTGAGAACACCACGGCGGCGGTGGACAGTAAACGGAAGTGACGCCCGCGAGGGAGCCTTCTCCGTTCCATTCCTCCTCCCTCCGGTCGAGTTGCAGCCAATCAGAATGGGAGGGGGCGGGGCCGGGGCAGAAGAGCAGCCAGTCGGCGCGCGGAATTCGAAGGAATTTACTCGGCCCCCCGGAACATCGACCAATCGGCGGCCCCAGGAGCTCGCTGTGTTTACTACCGACCGAATCCGTGAGCGCTGGGGCCAATCACCATTTGCCTTACAACACGTAAAACTGTTATCAAACGCCTTTTAAGGCGGGATTTATCACTAAAAGGCTCTAGGTTTGGACTGTAGAAAAGAGACTTGGAGCTGCAGCCAATCGAGAGCCGCTGTGGTGGAGGTAAGCGGGTTTTCCGCTTAATTGTGCCAATCACAGTCGCGGCTGCCTGAGGTCTGCGCGAGCTCCGGGGCGAGCCCGCCGGGTACGGTTTCCCATCACTGGCTGGACGCTAAGGATTTCCCCACTCTCGCGGCGGCCCGCTTTTCCGTGACCCCGGATCCCTCTCCGAAGTGAGTGCCCTTCGCGGAGCCCACGCGCACGCAGCCGGCCAGAGGTGGAGTTCCCACCTCGTAGACTTTGGGAAAAATAAAATAACATTCCAAGAGGCTGTGTAGGTTGAATGAAGCCAAATCCAGACTAATACTCTGCATATCAAAAATACTGTCCGTCCGACAGCAGTTAGGTGAGGTGCGGCCCACGACCAGTCCCCGCGGCGGCGTCTTCTGGCGCGGGCACCCGAGGAGTCTGGCAAGGGTACCGGCCCCCATTCGCCCTTCGCTCCGCACTCAGTGCTCTAGGTCGCAGCAGCCTCCGGGCGCCAGAACCCACGTGGCAGGCTCGCGGGCGTCCGTGGGACGCTGTCAGAAAAGGGCAGGCCCCGGAGCGGCTCCCGAGCTCCCAGGTGCACCCTCGGATGGAGAACCGAGCAGCCTCCCGGGGGCACCGGGGCCTGGGCTGGAAGGAAGCCTTCCTTCTCGGGTGAAGAGGAGACCAGCGAGCCCGTCAGGGGCCTTCGGGCGGGAGCTGTCCGGGAGCTCTGCGTGGATCCGGAGACCAAGGGAGGCTAGGGATCGCCGCTGGGTTCTTTTTGGGGTGGGGTTAGGGAGAGACTCTAAATTGGAACACCCCACTTCTTCAGAACTTAATACCCAAACATCATTACAGCCGATCCATCCATTCCGACGTTACAGGTTGGAAAAGTTGTCCTTTGGATTTATTTCTTTAAGATCTCAATGAAGTCTGATGGTAAATTCTGTACATTAAGATTGCCTGACATTTTATAGCCCTTACACATATTTAACTGCAGATTCGTTGGTAAAATTGTATACATGGAATTCTGACGATAATCTAGGCAATGTGAGTTCCTTTCATATACATGATTCTTACAAAAATGCCGTGAGTTAGGTATCTCAGATTTACAAACTGGAAAAAAGTTAAAAAGACTTATATATTTATTACTTAAGAAGGTGTGAAAAGGCCCCTTCCTATATTGTTGATGGGAATATCATTGATGCTCTTTTTGAAGATAACTTGGTAGTATCGCTCAGAATTTAAAATATACATTCATTTCCTTTTAGCTGGCAATTCCTTCTAGAAATGATTCTGAAATACACAAATGTGGAAATATATATGAGGTTTTTGATTACAACTTTGTCAGTAGAAGAAAAAAAAGGAAACAATCTGAATGTGCATCTACAGAGGACTGCCAAAAATTGATATGTATATATTATTGTTCCTTTACCTCTAATCCCAATGAATATAAAACAAAATTAATAAAAACCTGCATATGGGGGTACAGGAAAGTTTGTAAATGTATGGCTAAGTATCAGAGGATACTGTTCACAGTAGTTACTTCAGTAAACGAGGAGGTGATAAGGAGATATTTTAAGAGGGCCTTCTAGATTTTTAGTCTGCATACTTATGTGTTAATTTAACTTATAATAAGCTTTATTAATTTAATAGCATTTATGAAAACTGAGAATTTTAGTTACGGTTTTTAAATCATTGACAATATTCTTCCTAAATTAAGATGTAAATTTCCCAATAAAAGTATCAATAAGATTCCTTTTGAAACTAGACATTTGATTCTAAGACTTATAACGGAAGATAATGTTGCAAGATGAGCGAGAAAAATTACAAGGCAGCCATAGCCCTAACAATTACTAATGTATTTCATAATGCTTTATTGTGTAAGAAGAAAGAAAGAAAGAAAGAAAGAACTTGGAGAGAGGATTTATGGAGATGGCAGAGAAGGGAGGAAGCACCAGGAGTCTGTCTCCTCACCCAGACAATAATTGCAGTGGCAGAATCTGTTTGGTGTAACTGTTCTGGAATTCTGGAGTCTATTGAAGGCTTGCAACCTCTAGAGGAAGGCTTGGATGATATATTGCAGTGAATTTTGGTCAGGTTTAGCTCTTAGCACCGTAGAAGCGACCCATCCCTCACTCCTCAGCCACGTGGCAGGCAGCTGTGCACTGGGTCCTGGACCAGCTTATGGGAGCCAGGCTAGGCAGAAATGGACTCTGTCCAAATATATTTGGGGTCGCTGATTGCTGCTTTTGATTATATGGGTGTAGATGAAGAGACAAGCACCTGTTGTTTCACCGCAACCCTCCCTCCCCCATCGTTGCAAGCCTTTTCCCCTCCAGCAGAAGCAACTTCCCGGGGATTTGAAGCAAACTGACAGAATTGGGGGGAGAAGCGATTAACAGTTGGAGACTACAAATCCCATTCTTGATAATGGATAGGACAACCAGACAGAAGTGAAGAAACAGAGGAATTAACACAATTAACCAACCAGACCTAACAGACATATCCAGAACACTGTACTCAACAAAAACAGCACACACATTCTTCTCAAGTGCACTTGGGACATTTTCCAGGATAGACCGTATGTTAGGCTACAAGGTAAGTCTCAGTCGATTTTAAGAGATATGTGTTATACAGAGTATCTTCTCTGACCACAATGGGATAATGTTAGAAATCAATAACATAAAACTGAAAACTTAAAAATTTTGTGGAAATTAAACAATGTACTCTTAAGTAACCAATGGATCAAATTAGAAATTATAAAGGAAATTAGAAAATACTTAAACATGAATGAAAATGAAAACATAACAGACCAAAACCTTTGGGAAACAGCAAAAACAGTGCTAAGAGGAAAATTTATAGCAAAAAATGCTTACGTTAAAAAACAAGGGGCACCTGGGTGGCTCAGTTGGTTAAGCATTCAACTCTGGCTCAGGTCATGATTTCACAGTTCGTGGGTTCAAGCCCCATGTCAGGCTCTGTACTGACAACTCAGAGCCTGGAGCTCTGAGATTCTGTGACTCCCTCTCTGCCCCTCCCCCACTCACGCTCTGTCTCTCAAAAAATAAATGTTAAAAATTTTTTTAAAAAGACAAGAGAGACTTCAAATTAACTAACTTTACAACTTAAGAATTAGAATAAACTCAAAACTGCAGAAGGAAAAACTAATAAAGGGTAGAGCAGAGGTAAATGAAACAGAAAATAGAAAACAATAGAGAAAATTAACAAAACCAAAAACTGGTTCTTTGAAAAGATCAGCAAAATCGACATTTTGGATTTCAGCTACATGGATTAATAAAAAAAGGAAGGACTACAATTACTAAAATCAGAAATGAAACTGAGGACTGATCACTACTAATTCTGCAGAAATAAAAAGGATTATAAGAGATTACTATGAACAATTCTATGCCAACAAATTAAGTAACCTAGATGAAGTGAACAAATTCCTAGAAACTCAAAATCTACAAAAACACTAAATCACAAAGAAATAGAAAACTCTGAAGAGACCTATAATTAGCAAGAAGATTAAATCCGTAATCAAAAACCTGACAATCAAGGCCCTGGATCTGATGACTTCACTGGTGAATTCTACCAAACATTTAAAGATTTAAATCTTTCTCAATCTTGTCCAAAAAATTGGAGAGGAAGAAATACTTCCTAACACTTTCTACACTTCCTTCTTCCTTCTTATTGTCATGCTGATATCAAAGATAGCAAAGAAACTATAGGAAAAGAAAACTACAGATCCATATCCCTTATGCACATTGATGCAAATATTCTTAACAAAATACTAGCAAGGGGCACCTGAGTGGCTCAGTCGATTAAGCATTCAACTTTGATTCAGGTCATGATCTCATGGTTTGTGACTTCGAGCCCTAAGTTGGGCTTTGTGCTGACAGTATAGAGCCTGCTTTGGATCCTCATCCTCTCTCTCTGCCCCTCCCCTGTGTCCCCATACAGTCTCTCTCAAAAATAAATAAACATTTAATTAAAATTTTTTCAAAAAACCCAAAATACTAGCTACTGCATTCAGCAGCATATCAAAAGGATTATACACCACAACAAGTAGGATTTATTCCTGGAAGGCAAGTATAGTTCAGTATACAAAAATTAATATAATACACCTCTTTAAAAGAAGGGGGAAAACTCACATGGCCATTTCAACTGATGAAGACAAAGCATTCGATAAAATGCAACACCCTTTCAAAAACACCTAACAAACTAGGAATAGAAGGAAACTACCTCAGCATAATGAAAACCCACAGCTAACATACTCAGTAGTGAAAGACTCTTTCCTCTTAAGACAAGGATGCCCACTTTCACAATTTCTATTTTTTTTTTATGTTTAATTTTTGAGAGAGAGAGAGAGAGAGACAGCACGGGGAGGGGCAGAGAGAGGGAGACACAGAATCTGAAGCAGGCTTCAGGCTCCAAGCCACCAGCAAAGAGCCCAATGCAGGGCTCGAACCCACAAACTGCAAGATCATGACCTGAACCAAAGCTGGCCACTCAACTAACAGCCTTCCAGCTGCCCCTTACAACTTCTATTCAATGTAATGGTAGAATTTCCAACTAGAGCAATTAGGAAGAAAAAAGAAAGAAAAGGCATCCAAATTGGAAAGGAAGAACTAATATCATCTCTCTATTCCTACATGATAGTATCTTAAATGTAAAAAATCCTAAGGATTCTACACATATAAAGAAACCTGTTTTTGTGTATGAATTCATGTGAATGAATTCAGCAAAGTACCAGGGTACAAAGTCAACATGCAAATATCAGTTGCATTTTTGTACATTAACAATGAACAATCGCCAAAGGAAATTATGAAAACACTTCCATTTACAATAACATCTAAAGATTAAATGCTTTCGAATTAACCAAGGAATGGAAAGACTTGTACAATGAAAATGACCAAAACGTTACAGAAAGAAATTAAAGACAAACAGAAACACATTCATGTTCATGGATTGGAAGATATTAAGATGTTAACACCACCCCCAACAATGCACAGCTTTGATGAAATCACTATCAGAATTCCTATTGTGTGTTTTTTATTTTTGAAAAATAGAAAAACTCATCCTAAAAATCATATGGAATCTCAAGGGACCCCAAACAGCCAAAACTATCTTGAAAAAGAACAAAGATGGAAAACTCACATTTCTTGATTTTAAAACTTACTATAAAGCCACAGTAATCAGAACAGTGTGGTACTGGCATGAAGACAAATGTGTAGACCAATGGAATGGAATAGAAAGTCCGGAAATAAACTCATACATATATGGTCAAATGGTTTCTGACAAGAATCTCAAGAGCATTCAATGGGAAAAGGACAGTCTTTTCAAAAATGGTACTTGGAAAACCAGATATCCATATGCCAAACAATGAAGTTGGACCCTTTCACACCATATACAAAAATTAATTTAAAATTAATCAAAGACCTAAATGTAACACCTAAAATTATAAGACAATTAATAGAAAACATAGGAATGGACAAAATCTTCATGACATTGGATTTGGCAACAATAAAAGAAAAAAAGAGTCAAATTGGACTTTGAGAAAATTAAGAAATGTTCACAAAACACAGTATTAACAGAATAAACAGGCAACCCACAGAATGGGAGAAAATATTTGCAAGTCACATATCTGATATAGGACTAATATCCAGAATATAAAGAACTAAAACTCAATAACCAGGATGCCTGGGTGGCTCAGTTGGTTAAGCATCCAACTTCAGCTTAGGTCATGATCTCCTGGTTCGTGGGTTTGAGCCCCGCGTCCGGCTCTGTGGTGACAGCTCAGAGCCTGGAGCCTTCTTTGAATTCTGTGTCTCCATCTCTCTCTGCCTCCCCAAGCTCCCATGCTCTCTTTCTTTCTCTCTCTCTCTCAGAAATGAAAATTAAAAATTTTTTTAAGTTATAAAAGAAGAAAACATGGGACGTGTTATAAAAAAAATCTGTTATAAAGACACAAATAGAATAAGAATAAAATGTATAGAAAAAACTAAGTCCTGCAAACACCTATCATAAGAAAGCTGGAGTGACTATATTAATGTCAGCTGAAGTGGACTTTGGGACAAGATATTGTAGATAAAGATGTTTGAATGATAAAAGGGTTAACTTATCAAGAAGAAAAAACATGACTGAATGAGTATGATCCTAGTAACAAAGCTTCATATCAAATAAAGGCAATAAAACTGACAACTAAAAAGAGAAGTTCCAAAGACTTTTAACAGTATCTACCCTTGAGTTGCTTTTCTTTCCATTTTGGTGTTCCTTCTAGGAGGTTAAATCCTAAGGGCAAGGATCACATATTTTCATTTTTCTCTCCCAAAGTGCCTTGAATAGTATTAGAAGACAGAATGAAGATTTTAAAAGATCTGAAAAATGTTTGGAGCAAAATTTGACCGTGTGTTTTAAGAATCTTTTTTGGGAGAGTCTGGGTGGCTCAGTCAGTTGAATTTCCAGCTTTGGCTCAAGTCACGATCTCACAGTTTGTGAAGTAGAGCTCCGCATTGGGACTTGTGCTGACAGCTCAGAGCCTGGACCCTGCTTCAGATTCAGTGTCTCCCTCACTCTCTGTCCCTCCCCCACTTATGCTCTGTGTCTCTCTCAAAAATACACAAACATTAAAAATTTCTTAAAAATCTTCTTTCAGTGCTCATGCTTTTGGATCTATTAATTCAGATCCTAGGACTCCATCCAAAGGAAGCCATCCAAAAAGCAGACAATTTTATGCTTTAAAAGTTCAACACCTGAAATTAAGGTAACATTTTATGTCAACTATACTTCAATTAAGAAAATTTAAAAAGAAAAAAAAAATAAGTTAAACCCCAAGGGAATTGAAAATAATGTTTACTCTTTGTTCATTATATAAGCAAAGCCATAATAAAGCTTCTTTATGATAGTAAAAAAATTTACAAGTTCACTGAAATGAAATGGGAATAGTGTAAATGTTCAACTAGAGGTAAACTGTGACAACATTCAATGGATTATCATGTGAGATTTGAGAAAATACTTACAAGATAATGTTATAAAAATTTTTAAAGGAGGATACAGAATTGAATACAATACCAATCATATAGGTATACATATGAACAGAAAAATCTAGAAAGAAATAAAGCAGAATGTTAACACTGTTTGCCTTTAGATGGGGAAGGGATCATAAGTTACTATAATTGCATTCTTTGTACTTCCCCCGCAATATTGTACATCACATATGTGTTGGTTTAATAATTTAAAGATATATAATGTGTTGAGAAAATTTGAAATAACTGAATAGACTGAATCTAACAATACATTTAACAGGCCTTCATACAAAGCTCTGAATTGCTGGGGTGGGGGGGGTTTAATGCAAGTTTTTGGGGCACCTGGGTAGCTCAGTCAGTTAAGCATCCAACTGTTGATTTTGGCTTAGGTAATGATCCCAGGTTTCTGGGCTCGAGCTTGTGTGGGCTCTACACTGAGGATGGAGCCTGCTTGCCTGCTTGAGATTCTCTCTCTTTCTTCCTCTACCCCTCTCCCAACCTGCATGTGCTCTCTCTCTCTCTCTCTCTCTCTCAAATAAAATAAAATTTTTAAAAATTGCAGGTATGATGGGACTTAGCAGGAGCAAAGTCAAGAATTTTTGGTTTATTGTTAACTCCAAATAAGTTAACTGAACAGTATAAGATGCTTAGATAAAAGCACATGTTGCTTTCATTAGGAGAGGCATGGCATGTATCATAAGTGATGGATCCTTTCTGTGCTACTCAACCCAGAACTGGAGTATTGATCCATATGGGGTCCCACAATGTAAGAGGGATCCGGATATATTGGCATGTGTCCAACAGCGGTGACTAGAAACTCTGATGTGCGACACAGCTGAGGGGCTGGAGGGAGTTGCCGAGAAGAAAGGGAACAAATAAATGGAAAGCATGGGCGGAGTATTCAAGCTTCTGGAGGGCTCAGGGCAGAGGAGTTTTATCGTGTTCTTTGTGGCCCTGGAGAGCAGAGATGGTATTACAGAAGACTCAGCCTCGTCTAAGGAAAAACCTGTCCGAGGTGAAGTCTGCCTCGTAAGAAAGGAGCTAACCACATCTACGGAAGACAAAGTCTGCATCAGGGATATAATGGAAGGGAAAGGAAATACAGAATGGTGAACAGGAGAGTGAGACAAACAGGAAAAGAGAGAAAGGAAGGAAAAAGAGAGGCAGAAGTGGAAGAAAGAGAAAAGGTGAGGCAGAAGAAACCGTTTGGAAAGTAGGTGGTGAGTTGCTGCAAGCACACTTACGGGTCTCCATTAGCCATATCCTGAAACGCCAGCAGATGGAGATGTTACTCAAGGAAAAGAGGACTCTAACTCCCTCCAACCCCGCCCCCCCCAACCTAATCCTTTCCTTATTCTCTAAATATGCATTCCCTTCCCTGGAAAATGATGCAAAGAGAGAATTCCAGAAGCCTCTCAGTTTCCAAACTAAGCTTGTAAACAAGCATCTTATGATAAATGTAGCCGGTGATTCTAATTTAGAAGAGGTCTTTGTAGTTTTTTGCATTTTGGTCACTGCCTGAGTAGGGTTCCCTCCATCTTGCTTGATCTAGTTATGTACATATGTATTTGTACATATATGGTGCACATGTGTTTTGAATCATTGTTAAACAATTAAACAACCTAGGGGTATACAACAGTCCCCTTCCCAATCACCCTTACATTAGCACTTTGCATTCCAAAATAGCATTTTTAATTCTTTGAATTCCTAACTGGTAATTCTGGGAGTCATTGCTCTCAATCCACGTGTGCTTTCTTCATTCTTCCACCCAGCCAGAAAGCAGTCACGTCTGAGGACTTTCACAGACTCAGTCTCACTGGTAAAGATGTACCTAAAAGGGAAACAGTTTTTTACAACAGTGCTTCCCAACCTTGAAATGCACACTGATTACCCAGGGATCCTGTTAAAGTGCAGATTCTGATTCAGAAGATTTGATAGGGCTGGAGATTCTGCACTACTAATGAGGTCCCAGATAACATTGATGCTGCTGGCCCAAGGACCACACTTTGAATAGCAAGGCTACACACAGGTCCCTTTATCAGGAGGGGTCAGGACACCTCTCAAGAAATACAACTGATGATCCTGGGTGGCTCAGTTGGTTAAGCGTCCGCTTCAGCTCAGGTCATGATCTCACAGTTTGAGGGTTCGAGCCTTGTGTCAGGTGCTGTGCTGACAGCTCAGAGCCCTGAGCCTGCTTTGGATTCTGTGTCTGCCTCTCTCTCTGCCCCTCCACAACTCATGTGATCTCTCTTTCTCTCAAAAATAAACATTAAAAAAAGAAAGAAATACAATTGACTCCCGTTAGCCATGCTGTCTTCTTTGTCACCCCTTCACTTCGACTTAACTGTTCGTGTTTTCATTCAACCAATCAACATTCACAGAGAATCTGTAAAAACCCAATGCCAGTTAATTTTAAGCAACACTAGTAATCATCTTTGAGCTCCAGTCCCAAGGCTCCTAGGGCTAGTGATGATTCAGATTCATTCATTGCTATATCACTCATTCATTCAACAGTTATTGAGGGTCTACTGTGCCAGACACTGCTCCAGGAGCTGGAAACACAGCAGTATATGTACATCTGTTTATTGTTTAGTCCCCAACCGGTTTATTGTTAACCCCACATAAGTCTGTCTCCAGTAGGGGAGAAAAGCAAATAGTTAGGCATTTAAACTCCTTTCTTTCCCTTTTTCCTTTCCTTTTCCTAAATGACTCAATTCAAAATCCATTCAGTGGGGTCAAGCAAAGTAGCTTTCCACTCATAGTGAAAGGGGAGCTTGAGTGGCTTCGAGCAGGGGTGCTGGAACCCAACGGGGATGAGGTTATCCATGTGAAAGTGTGGCCTGGTGCAGACTGTCTGAGCCCAAGCAAGGCGAGAAGGGCTCCAGGCAGGGGGACAAACTGGTGAGGGCTGTCAGAGACTAGGCAGAGAAAGGAGGGCACCTGTGATGGTTAATTTCATGTGTCAACTTGACTGGTTTCTAAGTGCCCAGATTAAACATTATTTCTGTGTATGACGGTATTTCTGGATGAGATTAACATTTTAATTTAATTAGTGGATTCAGTAAAGTAGATTGCACTCCCCAATGTGCATAAGCATCATCCAATCCCTTGAGGGTCTCAATAGAATGAAAGATGGAGGAAGGAGTTGGCTCATTTTTTTTTTCTTGCCTCATCTGTGAGTGGGGACATCTCATCTTCTCTGGTCATTGGACTTGGAGTTACACCATTGTCTTCCCTAGTTCTCAGGCCTTCAGACTTACACCATCAGCATTCCTGGCAGCTTACAGATGGCAAGTTGTGGAACTTCTCAGCTTTCATAATTGTGTGAGCCATTACTCATAATAATAAACCTCTCTCTCTCTCTCTCTAAATATATAAATAGATACGGATCTTCTACTGGTTCTGTTTCTCTGGAGAACCCTAAACTAATACAGCATCCACATAGGGACTAGGGCTTGGTTTAAGGTGTTGGAGCCTGAATGGGGTAATAGGCTTCCATGTCAGGTGATGGTGGTGACAGTAGTGATGAGAGATATGTTACTTACAGGAGGACTGATCAAATAAGTAATATATTAAAGCTGATGTGAACCAGGTTTCTCACTGCCAGAGGAGGAAGTTACAAATATGGGAGGAAGGAAAATCAGAATAAACCCTGAGGTGCCGAACTGGAATTAGAGGTCAGTATGATCTCATGGCTTTCAATATGTATGGATTTAGAAATTCTAAATTTTAGAAAGAAATCACTTTTAGTTGTAAAAGTGTGTTTACTTACATCTATTCCCTAATTCAGTTCATTCAGGCCTGGGAGCAGTGACATCCCCAAAGCAGTCCATACCAGCTACATAGATCTTGGTTTCTAAATACCATTCCCTACCAAAAGAAACCAGAACTCCTTGGAGAAATGGGTGATTCCAGGGCTGGGGAAGGGGATAAGCTGAAATAGCTTGTGCCACAAAGTAGGGCCATGTTCAAAAAAATGATGTGGACATGTTAATAGAGCACAGAAGCCGGCCTAATGGGGTGCCCATTGGCCCAATCTGACACAATTTGAACTTGAAAATAAATGATAGTAGCAGATTCTAATATATTGAATAAGGTAGGAACCTAAAGTCCAGACTGATATAAATAAATAAATGAATAAATTGGTAGTGTGATGAACAGGATTTTTACTTAGTTTCTAAGCATCTGCCCAGAAAATAAGTACAAAGTGAAATTATAAAGGGGAAGGAAAAGAATACCTTTACAGCAGAGAAACCTGTAAACGGTTGAAGTGGTCAGAATTACTATAACCAGTAATGAGACAAATCGAAATTGTGTGCCACTTAATAGGGCACAGCGAGAAGAACAGCATCATATCTGTGATACTGCTGCCAAAGATGCATAACCTGTGACTAATCACTTGGAAACATTAGACAAAGCCAGATTGAGGGGCATTCTACAAAACAACTGGTCTGTAATCTTGAAAATCTAAAATGTATAGTCAGAGTGAGGAACTGTTCTGCGTTGAAGGAAACTGAAGAACTGTGACAACTAAATGCATCCTGTTTCCTGACTGGTTCGTTCTGCTGCAAAAACTTTATTGGGACGATTAGTGACCTCGCTTGTGGAGTCTTGAAAGAAAGCAATTTGCATAACAGAGATGAGACGACCGAGTTCTTGCCCTTCAAAAATACCCTCCTTTCGGTCCACCCTTAAAGGACCTTCTTTGGCCCTTCTGCTCTGATAAGTCCCCTAGTTTCAGAGAACCCTCAATGCACAGGCAGAGCGCTGCGCTTTCGCGAGTTTCTGCACAGAAGACGACTGGGGCCAGGAGTGGGTAGAAGACCCGCCTCGGAGGGGCGGGGCGAAGAGTGGGCGGGAAGGACGCCTGGGCTCTCAGGGGGGCGGTGCCTGGCGGGGCGGAGCCACGCCTTCTCCGCACGCGCGGGGCGGTGCCGGCGAGGCCGTGCCTCTTCCGTTCTGCCCTGCCTTGACATGTGGACTAGCTAACGCAGCCCGGCGGTGTTCGTGTAAACGCCTGACCTTGGCTGCCGGACTGGCGAGATGGCGGCGGAGGTGTTGTCGAGTGCGAGGTGGCAGTACTGTGGGGAGCCCGACGAGAGCCAGAGAGCAGTACTGGGTAAAGACTGCGGAGCCGGAGCGGAGTTCCCCGTAGCTCCCTCCCCTTCCGTCTGGGTGCCTCTTAACAGCCCTCCCGCCGCTGTCGGGCCCCTTTCCCAGCTGGGCCGAGACCCCCTCTAGTCTCCTCCACTACTTGGGACTTGGCCAGGGCTCCTCTGTCATCCCACCATCTTTCTTTCACCACTTCCGCTGGATGAGGATACCCCTGGCACCCTCCTCTCCAAAGCTGTACTTGTCTCCGCTCCCTACTCACCTGCCCCGATTCCTTCTCTCCCCTGGGCAGAGATTCCCCTGTCTCTCTAGGGCTGGCTCAGGCCTCCTTAGCCGTATTCCCCTAGTTATTCCCTTCGGCCCCAGCCCTTCCCCAGCACTGCGCTCACTTCCCCATCTCTTCCCACCTGGACCAGGACCTCCTTCACTCCCCTTTTAGTCGGGACCTGGGGTTCCTTACCATCCCTGTTCCTTAAGTCACTCCCTCCCAAGGACAGTCCAGTTCCTCCCCAGCATACACTGTGGGTCCTTCTACTCTGATCTCACTCTCGGGCTGCAATCTTACAGTCCAGTTCTCCAATGGGAAGCTGCAGAATCCGGGCAACGTGCGCTTTACCTTGTACAAGAGCAATGACTCCACAAACCCCAGGAAGAGGGGTCAGCGGATCCTGGTAAGTGCTGCAGGGGCCAGTTGCCTCCACTCTGCATGCCCCTGGAGGCCTATAGGCGCTTGAGTGCAGGTGGATGTGGGGCAGAGTAGGAGGAGAAGGGGGTTGGGGGAGGGGCGGAGAGCAAATGGGCCATTGAAGAACTGCTGTGAGTCCCAGCAGGTCAGGGTGTGGGGATAGGCTCCGTTGAGTTATGTACTTTTGATGAAGTGATGGCCTTTCATTGATTTGTTCATTCAACAAGCAATTATTGAGCACCCACCGCGGCCCTGTGCTGTAAGCTGCAAGAGAAACCGCTAGACAGGACCAGACCCCACTCTGTGGGAGCCCATACTCTAGAGCACGGTTTCTCAGCCTCGGCACTATTGACATTTGGACCCCGATAATTGTTTGTTGTTGGCCCATCCTGGCGTCACAGGACGTTCAACAACTTCCCTGGTCGCTGACCACTAGATACCGGTAGCACCTGGTAGTTGTGACAATCAGAATGTCAGACGCTCCCAGATGTCCTCTGAAGGAGGATTTCCCCAGGGGTTGAGAACCACTGGTTTAGAGAGATGAGAACTGGTTTTGAGTTCAGTAACCCCTCCAAGCAGACAAGCTCAGAGCCTGGCAGAGGGAGAGTGCGCTCAGTCAGAGAAGTCTGTGCTTGCCAAAAGGCCTTCCTGGGGGAGGGCGCAGTGGAGCTGAGCTCTGAAGGATGGAGGAGGGTTTGACAGCTGAGATTTAGTATTCCAAGTGGAGAGGATGGCAAGGACAAACAGGGAAGCAGGAAAGCTTGGCTGTGACTGAGGAATGAAACAGCTGCTTCCAGAGTTCTGTGGTCATATAAGGAGCAGTCATGGGAGAGATGGGCCAAGAAGCTCAGGAAGGGCTTGGAGGTTGGTGGCAGAACTGTTTTGTAGCATGTCTCTAAGCGCGGGGAGCCCAGGACCTCTCCCCCAGGCCCGTGGTGCCGGGGGTGCCGTTCCCCCGAGAACTTCTCAGACCACATAGAAGCCAGCACCATCTGGGGCTTCCCTTTCAAAAGTCCTCTTGCCTTTCTCCTAGGGACACCCCAGATTACTGGGATGGTGGGCTGGATCATCTCCCAGAGGCTCTTTAGTTCTAATCCGCCGTGGTTCGGATTCTAACGCTTTTGCAAATGTGGGAAAGGGAGACAAGATGTTTAATACTTTTCAACATTGGTTGTAGTGGTATTTTTTCCCTTTACGTTTTAGGCAGCTGAAACAGACAGACTTTCCTACGTGGGAAACAATTTTGGGACTGGAGCTCTCAAATGCAACACTCTCTGCAGGTAGGGATAGGGGAAGGGACGGTGGGAGGAGGAGGAGAGTGGTGGTGAGCCTGGCACTGCTACTTTTGGTCTTTATTTTAGGGGCCGTGGGGGAAATCTGGAGAGGTTTACCGTGTCCCTGCATTCCCACATCCAGGGGCCCTCACACCAGCACGTGGACGTGCCTCAGAAGGAAAAATGAGTTATATTTGTTGGATTTCCTAACAAACCTCCTTCATTTATACTTTTTTAGGGGTGCCTGGCCAGCTCAGTCTGTGGAGTGTGTGACTCTTCATCTTAGGGTTGTGAGTTTGAGCCCCACGTTGAGTGTAGAGATTACTTTAAAATAAAACCTTAGGGGCACCTGGGTGGCTCAGTTGGTTAATTTGGCTCTTAATTTTGGCTCAGGTCATGACCTTGAGGTTTGGGGGATCGAGTCCCACATTGGGCTCTGTGCTGACAGTGCAGAGTCTGCTTGGGATTCTCTCTCTGCCCCTCCCTGCCCTCCTCCTGCCCCTGCCAAACTAAATAAATAAACATTTTTAAAAATAAAATAAAATCTTAAAAATAATAATTTTTAAAAATTGAGATATAATACAACATGTTAGTTTCAGGTGTATAGCATAACGATTAGATATTTGTATATATTGCAAAACAGTCACTGTAATAAGTATAGTCATCCATTACCACACATAGTTTGAATTATTTTCTTATGATCAGAACTTTTAAGATTTATTCTCTTAGCAACTTTCAGATATACAATATAGTATTATTAATTACAGTCACCATGCTGTACATTACATTCCCACGGCTTATTTGTTTGTAACTGGAAGTGCCTTTTGGCAACCTTCATTAATTTGACTACCTCATTAATTTGCAATATCCTCTATAATTGTCTTGTTCCCAGAAGGCAGCCATCTCCACTTATTTGGACTGTGTGACCAGTAGGCCAAAGCTTGCCAGAAACTTTTCACTAAGAAAAGGATTTGGTAGTTTCAGAGACTCCATCACTCTCTACTACTGATCAGCTGACTTTGGGCAACTCTGTCCTTCACTAACCCCCGCTCTCCCCTGGGTGCAATGAAGATTGTCCACCTGAACGGACTGTAACCGTCAGGTGCTGGCATAATGCAGACAGTGTCCCTCTGACAGTATCCGACAGTAAACCACAAAAAAGACCTTTTCAAAGCCCCCCATGAAAGCACCCTGATAGAGGTCAGATTAATGTGTATGTGCTTAAAACCATTAACACCGCATCATGCCTTTACAAAGATTCTCTAATTCAGACTATCTTCTCCCCATTATTACCAAGGTTTTACTTGTCTTTGCCTCCATAAAATTTATGTGTGCAGTAAACTCTAGTGTTAATTCCAGATTTTTATATATCCAAAGAGTTTCCCATTGCAGCAATGAGCACAAGTGTGATTGGCTGCCAGAACCACCTCGTGGCATTTTTTTTTTCTTCCAGAACCACCTCTTGAAGTCCCTCCTCCCTTGTCTCCTTTCTGTCTCATGCTGTGAATTGCTGCTCTTGGGGCGCCTGGGTGGCTCAGTCGGTTAAGCGTCTGACTTCGGCTCAGGTCGTGATCTCACTGTTCGTGGGCTTAAGCCCCGCATCGGGCTCTGTGCTGACAGCTTGGAGCCTGGAGCCTGTTTCGGATTCTGTGTCTCCCTCTCTCTCTCTCTACCATTCTGTCTCTGTCTCTCAAAAATAAATAAACATTAAAAAAAAAGAGTTGTTACTCAGCAACAAGTGGTATGTCCCCCAAGTGTATTGGGGCAGAAAGACCCTTGAGTACTTTTAAGCAGGAAAAAGGGAGTTGTATAAACAATACCTTGTGAATAATCCATATGGTTGGTATTATTCCTTCTTTATTCAGGCACTTTGTGGGAGTTCTGAACAAGACCTCTGGCCAGATGGAGGTGTATGATGCTGAATTGTTCAACATGCAGCCACTGTTTGCAGGTAGGTCCCAGTCATGAAGGCTCACAAAAACACTCCATAGTTTAGGTGTGCTGGATGAGTTAGTTTCTGATTGGAAAAACACATTTTGAAGTTATTTTTAAAAGGGTGCCTTCCTGCAAGTATTTATTGATGACCTACTATGCCCCAGGCACAAGTTAGGGGCTGGGCATGTAGCAAAACAGATACAGATCTTGGCCCTTCAGTGTTTACAGATTTGAGATCAGAAAATAATTTTAGTTAAAGCCAGTTGAGCAATGATCAGAGCAGAATATTGGAGGGCATGTCAGATTTTTTTTTTCATTCAAAGGCCTTTTTTTAAACTCAACTTTTCTGTTTGGAGTAGAGGTTTTAGGGTCTCTAGCAGGTGATGGGAGTTACTTATGGGTTAGACAGTAACTTTCATTTAAAAAAAATTTGTTTTTAATTTGGAGAGAGAATGAGGGAAGCAGAGAGAGAGAGGAAGAGAGAGAACCCCAAGCAGTTTCCGTGACAAACTGTGAGTTCATGACCTGAGCTGAAATCAAGAGTCAGATGCTTAACTGACTGAGCCACCCAGGTGCCTGTCTACGCTTTCTAATGTAGGAGAAGATCCATTTTTCCTTAATCCAGAGGGAGAGCTTGTACCTTTTCTCTGCTTTGGCATCTTAGAATGTTCCGGGCCGGAGTGGGATCTTCCAGTGGGTCAGATTCAAAGGGCTTCTGTTCCCTAAATCTTAAAGTCTGCGAACCATGGTGAGGGTAAGATGAGGAAGGGTTGCTGGGGTCCTGGTGCGCCTGCCGGATACCTTCAGAGGCAGTAGTTAGAACTTTATTCCCGCAGAGCCAGTCCTTTCGAGAATCTGAGGGACCTGGACTTACTTCCTGGAAACATACACAGTATACAAGAATATGTGTGAGATTTTGCATACAATTGTAAAGGGCTTTTGAGTCCCAAAACCCACCTGTGAATTTCAGAGATCCATAGTCTATAGGTTAAGAATTCCTCAGGGCACCTGGGTGGCTCAGTTAGTTGGATGTCTGACTTTGGCTCAGGTCATGATTTCAGGGTTCATGAGACTGAGTCCCGCGTCGGGCTCTGTGCTATCAGTGCAGAGCCTTCTTGAGATTCTCTCTTTCTCTCTCACTCTCTCAAAAGTAAATAATCAAACTTTAAAAAAAAAAACAACAAAAAGAATTCCTTGCTTTGCAAACATATGTAACTACATTTAAATTATCCTCTAAATGCTCTTCCGACTTCCAAAGAGGCAAAGGAAATTGTTTATTAATTTGTTGATTAAACAAGTTTTTGTTTTTACATGTAAAAAACGTGTAAATAATGGTTTATTCTAGACAGTGTATATATGTATACACACACACGCACACACACAACATTTATTAAGTCCTTACTATGTACTGTCACTGTTCTAAGCACTTTCAATGCACTACATCATTTACTTCACATAATAACCCTCTGGTTGTTTTATCGAGGACAAAACTGGCACAGAAGTGAACCGATTTGGTAGGGACATAGTGCTGCTGTCCATGTCTGTATAAAATACCACATCATGTCGTGTGTATACATATGACCTGGGATTAAGACTCAGGCAAGGTGCCTTAGAGCTCATGCTCCTGTGTCCACTTGATTATACTGCCCCTTATATATGAATACTTACTGGGAGATTTCAGAGCTTCATGTAAGTAATACGTACCTCACATTTATGCCTACCTACTTTTAGGTCTTTTATAAGGAGCGCAAAACTATTTACTGGAAAGAACCAAGGACTTGGTTTCTAATCCCATCTTGGCCACTGTCTTGTCAGCTGACCTGGGGCAAAGTATTTCATCTGGAGGCTTCATTTTTCCTTATTTATAAAATGAAGAGTTTGGATCAGATGACCCCTTCACTTGACTCCTTAATTTATTCTTAATTTATTCCAGATCCTCTAACTGCACTAAAGCCACAGACTAAATGTTCGCAGGATCCATTGTATTAAACTCTGGGAAGTCCTGCAGTAAAGAAATCTGTTTTTCTGAGATTAGCTGTTAAATAACTATTACACACTACTATAATCTCTGGGCCTGACAGCTCACTTTTTTTTTCCTCTCTGTTTTTGTTTGTTTTGTGCTTTGATAGATGAATCAGTCGAGAGTGAATCGACACAAGAGAATCAGGCCAGAACTTTTAGAGAAAAGGTAAGTGTGACAGAACTGAGACGTGGCACCCAAAATACGTTCCTCCTGGGCCTCGCGATTCCCCATCAGTAAAACGAGCTGGCCGAACACAGGGCTGCGCCCAGCTCTTTCAGTCAGTGGTTCTCTGGCCAGGCCACCTGCAGAGGCCTCTGTGGCCTCACAGAGCACCGTGTGGGGCAGCTGTACACTGCTCTGTGCCAGCGTGCCAGACTGGTTCTCTGGGCTGATATAGGTGCAGCATAATACAAGTTTCAGAAAATACTGGCTATAGCCTGGAAGCTTTCTTATTAAAACAAAAGTAAACTTCAGAATCTTGAAGGTAGGCGGTTCCTACAAAGCTCATCTCACCCCAGGATGGCAACTTGATTGAATCTTCAGGACCGCCTGGAGCACTGTGTTGAGAACGGGTATGAGGTTGTCTTCAGGCTCAGAGGGAAAAAGTGCTAATTCTGGCCTTTTTACTTTACAAATGGAGACACTGTTGCTTTGGAAATAGCCCATGACAGTTTACAAAGCAAGTACTTCAGATCTGTTAATACAGCCAGCATGGGAGATAGGTATGATTCAGCCCAGTTTGCAGGTGAGGGAATAATGGCTCAGAAAGGCCGAGAGTTTCCCCATAGTCCCACAGGAAGAGCAGTGCCCAGCCTGTCCCTAGATGAACCAAATTTGTCTCTGCACAGATGGATTCTTGCATTGAAGCCTTTGGCACCACCAAACAGAAGCGGGCTTTGAACTCCAGAAGAATGAACAGAGTTGGCAATGAATCTCTAAATTGTGCGGTAGCTAAAGCCGCAGAGAATATTATTGACGCCAAAGGAGTGACTGGTAAGCAGCTGGGACCTGGGTAAGAGTCTGCTCGCAGAGACCGCTTTCTCTTCTCTTGAGACCTTTGACCTGCCCCACAGATGGAAATAACGGGCGTTTGGGCTGGATTCCGGCCTCTCCCTGAGCGCTTTCCTGGTAACGGACTCTGGAAGTAGTGAGAAACATCTGCCCTCAGGGAGCTCACGGTCAAGTAGAGGAGACAGGCATGGGATGTGCACGCTGTGCCCCTGATGCCAGGGTGCCGAGGGGGAAGGCCTCATGTCTCTGAGAGCCACAGGGAGGTTTTGGGGAGAAAGACCTAAGTGACGCTGGTGCTGCTGACCTGAACCTCTGGAGGCAGGCCTTCACTGTGGGCCTCCCTCCATTCCCAAGTTCATCAGCAGCTTGCGTATTTCATTGTATTATTTAACAATGTATTTGTTGCTCAAATGCATTGTGAGAATGTGAGAGAAAGCTTATGGAAGAGCAGTTTTTCTGTCAAAGTAGGATTTTAGTAATTTTTAGAAAATCTTTTCCAAATCCTATGGTCTCATAAATAAATATTTTCCTGCAGTACTTTCCCAATTTTACTTTTTACATTTATTTTTTTATTTTATTTTTTTTCAAGTTTTAAAAAAAACTATATTTAAGCTTTGGGTATTTTACTTACAGAATTTTGCATGTAGCCCACTTGTTTCTGCACAAAGGTTAAATACTATCTGTATCTGCTTAATTCCCCATACTTTGTCGTTTCATCATGATCTTGTACCCCCAGTTATTTCATTGTTCATTTAAGCTTATACTTCTTTCACCCAGCCTTTTCTGAGCTCATTTTCTCTCTTTTTGTTCTAAAGGGTAGTTTTGAGGTATTGGGTATTCCTTCCCAAGGTCCACAACAATTACATCCCTAGAAAATGTCACTCCTTTTAAAGGTCTTTTGTGGTTTTCAACAACTGATTGACTTCCGTTGACAGGTATAGGTGTTTTTTGCAAATCATCATCCTCTTGAGCATTTCCTTCAGCATTCTTAGGCTCTTGCTTCTCTTTTACTTTGTCCTTCTCCTCTTCTTCCATGTCTTCTTTCTCTTCTAAGGGTGTGACCAGTGCTTCTTTACTCCGTCTCTGGACAAGAATGCCAGGCCTCAAGAGTGTGTTTGAGTCCACATTGTGTGTCAGGAGAGTCTTTTCTTGGTCTCCTGGAATGTTTGCCTCCACATCAGCGCTAAACAATCCTCACCTCCATTACCATCTGTACAAGGGCGTTTTTCTGTCTGTTCATCTTTCTTGCTTTGGAAACTTTCATCCACGAGGCTGGAATCTGGCCGAAGAGAGATCCACGAACATTCTGCGACCGCTTCAACGGAAGCCAGGACCCCACCTTACTTTTTACATTTAAATCTTCAGATTTTTTTGGCATATGATAGAGACCTAATTTTATATTTTCTAAAGGACTAACCAACTGTCCCCAGCTCCATCCTTTTCTTTGTAGAAGATGATTTAAAAAGTCCTCCTCACGTTAGCATATCCTGTGTGCGCTCTGTTTCATTGTCCATTCTGTTCCCGTGGCAGCATGAGGCTGTTTTGATCTCGGTGGCCTCATCATCCGCTTTATTTTCTGATAGGGCAAGTTCCTCCTACCCCTTCCTTTTATTTTTCACAAACATTAGTTAGAGTAGCATGCTTTTTCCCCCAAGTGATCTTAAGAATTATTTTGTCAGATTCTCTCAAAACGCAATTGAGATTAGTATGGAGAGAATCCTCATCTTTACAACATTATGTTTTCTTATTCAGCAACATAAAAATATGTCTCTCCATTTATTTGAAAGCATAAGTAAATTAAAAAAAATTTTTAACGTTTATTTTTGAGAGAGACACAGAGTGCGAGCAGGGGAGGGGCAGAGAGAGGGGGAGACACAGAATCCGAAGCAGGCTCCAGGCTCCGAGCTGTCAGCACAGAGCCTGACACGGGGCTCGAACTCTCGAACTGTGAGATCATGACCTGAGCCACTCAGGCGCCCCACATAAGTAAATTTTTTAATGTTTTTGTTGAGTTTACTGCCAGCTATCAAAGGACATCTAAAAAAAATAATTCACCCATTTCTCATCATTTTACCAGACCAATTATAATTTTCCTGTGTTCCTCTCTGTCCACGTTTATATGCATGCTTCATTCTTACATGGTTATCCTTGTAGGGTAGTTCACAGTTTTATATTCTGTTTTTTTGTTTTTACTCACAACATGTGGAGTTTTCTGGAAGTTAAGCCGCTAAAGGCTCTTTTGAATATCCCTCACTTTTAGCTTCTCCTATATTGTACATATTTGTCAGCACACCTGTCTCTCTCAGGTGTATTACAAGTCACATGAGGGGAACCACGCCGGGTGCACCTTCTCCGGTGCCTGGTTAGGTTTGTGGCGTGGGTGGACCTCGTCCTGGAGCTGTCAGCCTGCTGGGGGGCTCAGGCCACATCGGCAGTAGCATTCAGATGAGGAATTTCCGGGCCTGTTACGATCTGGAGCGTATATAGAGTATCGGGGAACCTGCAGACAAATAGAATGATACTGACACCGCCTCTCCTTTATGAAAAAGCTCTGGTCAATGACGCCATCCATGATGACCTGCAGGAAGACTCCCTGTACCTTCCTCCCTGCCACGCTGATGCGGCCAAGCCTGAAGATGTGTATAAATTTGAAGACCGTATCCTTGTCGCAGTAGAAAAACTGCTTTATTTCCCAGGTTGGGATGTGTGTACGCGAGTGGACAGACAGGCCCTCTGGGCGTTGGTGGGCCCACAGTGCTCACGGAAGCTGCATCCAGATGTTCGCACTTGCTCCAGCGCTGTGACTGGGTAGTCAGCTGCGGGACTGGCCCTCAGCCCCTGGGATTCAAACCCATTCCTCGGCAGAGTGCTAGATGACCTCGAGCTCAGCCCTGTGGGGGTCACTCTGTGAGAAGTCAAAAATAAGACTTTTTTTTTTTTAATGTTTTATTTATTTCTAGGAGAGAGAGAGACAGCGTGAGCAGGGGAGGGTCAGAGAGTGAGGGAGTCACAGACTGAAACAGGCTCCAGGCTCTGAGCTGGCAGTCAGCACAGAGCCCGACGTGGGGCTCAAACCCACGAACCGCGAGATCATGACCTAAGCGAAAGTCGGATGCTTAACCGACTAAGCCACCCAGGTGCCCCAAAAATAAGACTTTTAGGTCAACCAGTGCCTTAAGTTTAAGCCAGACTGATTTCTAAAGCTCGGGTTGGACAATAGAAGTTCACTACACAGGTCTAGTCGAAGGGAAAATGCCTGCAATAGCTTTGTGGTAAGCCGAGGAGGCAGAAGAGCCCAGGCAGGGAATGCGCTCTGGGCTGGGAGTCTGGAGAACCGAGACCCTGATCTCAGCCCGTGTGTTATGTGATCTTCCCCTATCTAGGCCTCAGCTGTCCTATCTCTAAAAAGGGGCCACTCTGAGATGAGCTAGCCAGTTGGTTTCCATTTTGGTCAGATTGTGTTCTTGACCTGTGACTAGTTCTCTCCCCTCCGGAGTATGAAGCTCTTCAGAGCCCATCTGAAGCTTTCAGGAACATCTCCTCAGAGGAAATCCTGAAGATGATTGAAGAGAACAGGTACCTCCCCTTCCTCAACCCCTTGGGCGGATGGAGTGTCCGGGGCAGTGATGTCAGAACATGACAGAGTCAGATGAAATGGACCTTTAGGGGTTCTTTTTATATGCTCATTTATGTATTAATGCTCATTATGTTCATTTGTGTATTATTAATGGCTGCTTTTGCAGTGACCGTATGGCCCCCAAACCCTAAATTATTTACTGTCTAGTCCTTTGCTGCCTTGGCACTAAACATGCTCACTGTGTCATAAAAAGCGTTGTTAGGATGGTCCTTCCTCAACTGTTGAGTGTGTACCAGCGGTGAAGGATGCCCGCTGTTTTCACCGTCAGCATGAATGGCCCCTGACAGAGCCGGTCTGATACCTTCCTCTGTTTCAGCCACTGCTCCTTTGTCATAGAAGCCTTGAAGTCTTTGCCATCAGATGAGAAGAGCCGAGACCACCAGGCCCGCTGCATATGGTTTCTGGACACGCTCATCAGATTTCGAGCACAGAAAGTGATTAAGCGGAAAAGTAAGTGCATGATGGACATTTTATCCTAGTTATTTCTAGCTTGTTATTTGTCTGTTAGACTGGCTCTAATGAGAGAAGAAAACTGATGTGTCTGTCTTTGTTTTTATTTGTGAGTGTGTAACGGTGAGCTTCCTGTAGGCATGCTGGCAGGCTGACAGGGCCTGCCCAGCCCTCTCCTCATCTGAAAATGGGGAGAGGCTGGGTTGTATGCTTGTTCACTACTACCTGACGTTCACTACTTCTCGTCTGCATGGGGCAAAGTGTAGTATCCGGTCACATCATGCATGTTTCAAGGGACTGCTGAGCAAACATGAGCCCTCTGGGTTGAAAATTGGCCCTGCTCATATGGAGGTTTGTGGCAGGTTTGTGTTGTGTCAGCTCATTTCTGACTGACGAGGAGAGTCCGTTCCCCACTGGTGACCTGTGTCACGCAGCTAGGCTCACGCGTGGACGCCCCATATCCACCCAGCATTGGAAACCTGCCTGTGGTTTTAGGTGCAAGGTGATGCCGTCTTGTTACCGTGGTTGAGCTCCCAAGAGTCTATGTTTTCAGGATTTGCTTGCTGCTTATTGTCACATTTCAGCCTCTCCTCCTTTCCCTCTCCCTGGGCTTTCTCCGCTACCTATTTTGCTTTGTAACATCTTATGATTTCTAGGTCTTTAGGCCTCGTTGGAGTCTGGTTTTCCTCCCTGTCACTGCCCCGTCATGAACGTCTCTCGGGCGTGCGCGGTGTGCGGGCTGAAGCCTACCTGAGCACGTTTTCACTGGGAAGTGGCTCTTCTGTTTCTTGGGCCCTTCTTCTCTTAGCACATAGTTCTGTTCATTGCGAGGGCCCAGCTGTTGGCCTCTTCTCCCGCCTCGTGGAGGAGCTGTGGGGTGAGGGTTTGGAAACAAAGTGCTCACACTCAGCCTTGTGTTGTAGGCGCCCTGGGACCTGGGGTCCCCCACATCATCAGCACCAAGCTTCTGAAGCACTTCACCTGCTTGACCTACAACAACGGCAGGTCAGGGGGCTTGGCTTCTGGGGCTCTGCCTATAGAGGAGAAAGCGGGTAGGGGAGGGCAGGAGGGTGGGGATGAGTGCATGGATTGGATTCCACGTCCACAGACACTGCTGAGGCGAGCATTCACTGCCCTTTGCAGGGGCCTGGGGTCAGAGCAGTTGAGGAAACACTGTGTATTACGTGCTGTGTCCCCCTTGGAGAGGTTCACAGTAGAGGCTCAGGGGAAGTCCTGCAGCTGGAGACTTCTTTCCAAAGGTTCCAAGGAACCTTTCCTAGTATCTCACAGAACCAATGTTCTATGGAAAGGCAGTGGTGCAGAAAAGGGCAACACTGTGAGTTTGAGATGACTGTTTTTCCAGCAGCCCTGCTGAGCAGTGGGGACATGCTCAGAGGGTCTGTGTCCTTGAGAAGCCCTAACCGTGCCTGGGGAAAGTGTAGGTGTGGCTTTCTCTGTCCCGCTTTTACGGAACACTGGGATGGGCTTGCCGCTCCACGGTATGTGAGGGCACGGCTAGCTTGACCGCACAAGAAATGTTGCTCAGATTTCTTTTCTTCTACCCGAGGTGGGAAGAGATTGAATATGCATGAGAATCAGGCTTGGATGGTTTTATTCCCCTCCTGGAATAATCATCTTAGAGTTTAACGCTGTCTCTCCTTCGCTGCCACCGATTTTGTAGCCTACGCAACTTAATTTCGGATTCGATGAAGGCGAAGATCACTGCATACGTAATCATTCTGGCTTTGCATATAAGCGACTTCCAGATTGACCTGACGTTGTTACAGAGGGACTTGAAGCTCAGTGAGAGAAGGTGAGCACAACAGAATGATAAACTTCCTGCAGGGTGCTCAATGTATTTTTAGTACTACTGGCAAGCAGGGGAGGCACTATCAAAGGAACTGGGGACATTTGATACAGGTCAGAGGACAGTTGTCAGCGAATCAGTGATTAAATGAATGAGCAAGCAAGACATTACCAAGTGCCTGGTCTATTCTACACACAGTATTAAATCTGTCGTGATCTCATTGATTTTCCTAAATACCAGTGGGGAGAACCTTCAGTTCAAGGAAGTCAGTGACTTCCCAGGGTCACACCACCAAGAAGGGGAATTGTTGGGCTTTGATCCTGAGCCTTCCCATAGCATTCTGCCTCTGTGTAACCCAGCGGTCTCTGAATTGCTGTCGCTGGGGAGAGGGGATCTGTATGGTCCTGAGGGGTGGAGCCCAGGGGTGGAACTTGTGACAGAACCCAATGTCAGCCTAGCAAAAAGAACATCCTCAGAGTCCGATGGAAGGGGCTGCCAGGCACGGTGGGGCCACCATTTGTCAGGGATGTCACTTTGGGGCTTCTGTGACGCAGCAGCCCTGTTGAGCAGCGGGGCCAGGCTCGGCAGGTCCTGGGAGAGCCAGGACCTGGGAGAGTCCATGTGGTCTCAGGCCCTTTCCAGCCTTGCCGGGAAGGATTCAGACAAAGAAGGCAGGACTTCCCAGGATCATGAACTGTGGGGTATGTTGGCCTGTGGATGATTTAAGAGCATCTGGTAGCCAGGGCCCCCAATAGTGTTCCAGGAGAGCCGGTGAAAACACCCTCGTCTGGGCTTTGCTAGCAGTCTCTGGAGGGGTTATCCTGAGAGCTGCCCATAGAAGGCATTCTAACAGGCAATGAGGTTGTAAATAAGAAACAAGATGGTTAGAGCCCATAAAGTTGTAGCAGAATTCTAGCAAGTGCTCAATCCTGGTTATCAGAAGTAAACAAAGTTATTAATTGTGTCTAGATAACCTGGTTTTCCATCACCTGTATGGATACTTACTGATAGGAACGCATTAAAACAAAATGGTCTTGGGGTCCCTGGCTGACTCCGTCAGTGGAGCATGCGGCTCTTGATCTCGGGGTTGTGAGTTTGAGCCCCACACTGGGTGTAGGAATTACTTGAAAATAAAAATCTTTTTAAAATAAATAAAATAGAATAAAATAGTCTTTTGATGGCTCTGGAGCAGATCTCGTCTGCTTCTCTGCTCTGCTCCTGGTGGCTGCGTTGGGGATTCTGTCTTCAGGGCCTGGAGTGTGAATGCCACTTGCTCCTGTCACGCGCAGACCTGCTGAGGACCCTCTCTCCCATTTGTTCTGTGTGTTTGCTCCTTAGGATGATTGAGATAGCGAGAGCCATGAGGCTGAAGATCTCTAAAAGAAGCGTGTCTCTAGCAGCTGGCAGGGACGAGGATCACAAACTGGGCACCCTGTCCATCCCGCTGCCTCCAGCCCAGAGCTCAGACCGCCAGTCAAAGCGGAGGAGAATCACCTAGAGGCGTGCTTTCCAGATAGAGCGTTTTGGCCTCCCAGGGACTCTCCTTGTGTCCATTTCCATTTTTATTTTTAAAATGAGAAGGAAAAAGAAGCCTTGCCTTGGCGTGGGTATGAAGCCAGAAGGAACATCTCAGGTCGTGCTTGTCTTCAGCGAAAACATAAAGTGAAGGCCATGTTGGACTGACTTCACCTCTCTCCTTTGGTGTTGCTGTGATTGTAAGTGGCGGGTGGTTCCTGTGGGAGGGTGGGTCCTGGGGAGTCCGAGCCGACAGATCTTACAGGCTGGGCCCTAAGCCAGACCTAACAGTGAGTGTTAATAAAGAGAGCTGTGAGGTGCCATGCTTAGTCCTGAAGGGCCAGTGGAGTGCCTGGGGAGGAGAATGCGTCCTGGCTGGGCTGGGAGGGGAGGCCTCCGGCTTTCCCAGCAGCTGTGGGTCACCTGTGTCGTGAGGTTGCTGTGCCTGGCTGAGGCCCACAGAGGGCAGGGCTCAGCTCTGAAAGCACGTTTTTCGAGAGCGATGAATCAGAGTGAAGTACAGAAAACAAATGGCTCTAGACCTCTTTATTTTATTTATTAATGTTTTATTTATTTCTAGGAGAGAGAGAGAGAGAGACAGCGTGAGCAGGGGAGGGTCAGAGAGAGAGGGAGTCACAGAATCTGAAGCAGGCTCCAGGCTCTGAGCTGGCAGTCAGCACAGAGCCCGACATGGGGCTCGAACCCACGAACCGCGAGATCATGACCTAAGCCAAAGTCAGACGCTTAACCGACTAAGCCACCCAGGTGCCCCTCTAGACCTCTTTAAAAAGAGGATTTAATGCCTGGATAGAATGAAAGGGCTGCACAGGTGGGAATCGGGAGATTGCCTCTGAAACTGCTGAGCTCAAGACCACACAGCTGGGGGCACCTGAGTGGCTCAGTAGGGCGGGTGTCTGACTTGATCTGGGCTCAGATCAAGATGCTTTGTGGGATCGAGACCATGACGGCACAGAGCCTGCTTGGGATTCTCTCTCAAAACAAATAAACATATGAAAACAAAAACACATAGCTCGGGTTGCCAGCCGGGCATCAAGATGCCACTTCTGCCCAGACCGCTTCTTGGATTCCGGAGGCTGGTACGTGACGCCGTGCTGAGTCCGGCCACCAGTGCTTTCAGTCCCCGCATTCCCGCCCCTTTTCAGCTCTAACGGCTGGGAGATCAAGAAGCTGGCCTCTGTCTTGCTTCCTTCTTCTGTGAGCATTTGACCCTCCAATAATCCAGGGTTAGGGGGCACTGACCCCCTCACACAGTCAAAAGTCCATGTGTAATTTTTTTTTTTAAGTTTATTTTTGAGAGAGTGTGTGCACGAGCAGGGGAAGGGCACAGAGGGAAAGAGAGAATCCCAAGGAGGCTTCACACTGTCAGCACAAAACCTGATGTTGGGGCCTGATCCCACAAACCATGAGATCATGACCCGAGCCGAAATCAAGAGGAAGATGCTTAACCAGCTGTGCCATCCAGTGCCTCCCGTGTATAATTTTTGACGCCCTCAAAACTTGAGCCTACTCAAGTCAAGCCTACTCTTGACTGTAAGCCTTACTGATAACACGTATTTTGTATATTATAGCATTACTGTATTCTTTAAGATAGAGAAAACAATGTTAGGAAAATGTAGTACTTTATTGGAAAAATCACGTGTAAGTGGACCCACAAAGTTTAAACCCATGTTATTCAAGGGTCAACTGGAATTTCATCATTTTATGCCAGGCACACATATTACTGTTATAATCCTTGGCTATAAGTGAGTGTTACTTAAGGAGAGAGAAGCTATTGGAGAGCATTGTTTGAACTTCAGTGCTTTGAAAGCAACATGGGCACGTCATTTATCTTGCAAAGTCCCGACAGGTGGTATTTTCATAAGAATGGTCTTGAGCCCATTTGTAGGAGTGTATAGAAGTGAAAGCTTTGGGGGAAGGAAATAGATTGATTTTTTTTTCCCTCTTGAATTTCTGTGATTATTCTTTCTACTCCATTTGTAATTGAGCCCAGGGAGCTATTCTTTTCTTTCTAATGTTTTATTTTTGAGAGAGGGCACAAGTGGGGGAGGAGCAGAAAGAGAAGGGGACAGAAGACCAAAGCGGGCTCTATGCTGACAGCAGCGAGCCCAGTGTGGGCCTCCCAACAGTGAGATCATCCCCTGGGCCAAAGGTTGGACACTCAACCAACTGAGCCACCTAGGTGCCCCTTATTTTTTATTAATTTTTATTTTAGCCTACAAGTGGGGGAGAGGGATAGAAGGAGAGAGAGAGAGGGAGAGAGAGAGAACCTTAAGCAGGCTCCACGCTCTGTGCAGAGTCCATCCTTGGGATCATTACCTGAGCTGAAATCAAGAGTTTAATGCCAACTGACTGAGCCACCCAGGCTCCCCAGCAAACACTTTAGATCATTAAACTAAATTCAGAAGTTGTCCTGATCAGGGGCTCCTGGGTAGCTCAGTGGGTTGAGCATCTGACGTTGGCTCAGGTCATTATCTCACAGTTCATGAGTTCGATCCCCACATCAGGATCTGTGCTGACAGTTCAGAGCCTGAAGCCTGCTTCTGATCCTGTGCCTCTCTCTGCCTCTCCCCTACTAGTGCTTTGTCTGTTTGTCTCTCTGTCTCTCAAAAATAAACTTAAAAAAATAAATTTAATAAAGGTCCCAGCCAGATACCAACTCCTAAAAAGAATTGAGGCAATTTTTGTGGCATATTCATTTAGAGTTGTCGTACATTTGCCACGAATGAAATTGCCTTCCTACGTTTTGTTCCAAAACAGAATGAGTATGTACTGTGAGCAAGACACCGTGCTGAGCACTGTGGCCAGGAGGGAAGTTTAATCTCCTTAGTCCCACACTTAAGGCCTTTGGTGATAGGGTTTCCACCTGCCGTTCCTACCCTAAGTCCCTCAACCCTCCTTGACATACCCTTGGTCCCCCACATCCTTCTTCCTGGACTTCAGGGAAGCCCCGAGTCCTCTCCCTTCCTGCACTTTCTATGTCCTTCTCCTCACCCTTGCAGGTGTCACTGTCCCACTCTTCATAGCCTGGTCACCTGCTCTTGTATCCAACCCCCCCGCCATAGCCACAGCTGGACATGCGGTCCCATCATCAGACGCTGCCAGCCCCTCTGCTGTGCCGGTACTCCTCTCCACTTGTATTTATGTGATTTACGTCCACTCCTTGATGACATTGACTGCAGGGACAGTCCAGCTCATCCTGTGTGTCTCCCTGACTTGCCCCCCTCGGATCTGCAAGTACTCATCGAACGAAGGAGTGAAACAGGCCTGGTCTCAGGCCGGAGTTCACCAGTTCATGCGGAGCCCTGTGGGGTGCAGAGGGCCCTGACTCGGCCCGACACCTTTGGGGCCAGTCGCCAGGCCCCTTGCCGCCTACAGGCCCGCTCTCTCCTCTCTGCGTGCACACTCACACTCGGCCCCTCTCCTGCGTGTGGTGGAAAATCACCCTGTAAACGGCGTTCTGGGGACACGCGGGGAAAGAGGGACCGTTGGAGTGGCTTTCAGCAGGTGCCCTCTGCTTGTTTCTTTCTCGGCTCTGCTGCGCGAGTCCTGCTCGCCGCCGGAGGGCTGTGTCCGCAGCCCCTGAGCCGGCTCCTAAGCAGGGATCGCATCGTGCTCCCCTGCGGGAGGTTGTGCGAGGCCGGCCGGGTTATTTAATCTTCCCGTGGCATCATTTCCCCATCTGTTGAGGGGGGATAATTTGTTTGAGGGTGACGTTCACTTTAACCTGAGTCAGCTGGGCACGAGGGGCGGGCGCGCAGGCACCGAGTCAGCCCTGCAGCCACAGAAGGGGTGCCACGTGAGAGCGCGGCCTCGTGTTCTCTGTTGCCCTTGCCTTGGCAGGCGGGTTGCCATCAAGGACCTGTGGGGGTCTCCTCTCTCGGCTGGTTCAGGGGGCTGAGGTGGGGAGGATGAGCCGGCATCTGGAGGGCTTCTGGGCCTGGGGTGCTAAAGGGGGCGGGGCCAGACGCCTGCGGAGGGCGTGGCTGCCGCTGCCCTGGAGCCGCAGGAGGGTGGGTGCTGGCCTGGGGTAGGGGGGTGGGACCCTCCAACGTGGCCCACATGGCCCGGCCATCAGCTTTCCTTGGGCTCGTTGACGAGCTAGGGGAAGATCATTTGATCCTCACATTCTTGTGGCCACGATCTTGGGAAGGTGGCCTTTTCTCTTTAAAAAGAGCTGTGTGGGGGCGCCAGGGTGGCTCAGTTGGTTAAAACTCCGACTTTGGTTCATGACCCCACAGTCGTGAGTTCTAGCCCTGCATGGGGCTGTCTGCTGTCAGCACAGACCCCGTTTTGGATCCTCTGTCCCCCCTGCCCTCTGCCCCTTCCCCACTTGTGCTCTCTCTCAAAAAAATAAAACATTAAAAAAAAAAAAAAGCTGTGAGCTGCGAGGCTCAGAAGCAGCGGCCCCCTGGGATGCAGAGGAGGCCCCAGGGTGGGGAAGAGGGTCTGATTACTCCTTGGACAACATCCCTCAGCCCTGCTTCACTGGTGAGTCTTCTCGTTCTGTAACATGTCCTGCTTTTTCTAGAAGGCTCGCAGAAAGGGAGCTAGTTGTTTTAATTGTAGTATTTTTTCTGTATATTTTAAAATCTATTTTCATGGTATAACCTTAAGCACTGATTATTTGTGAAACCTGTTTAGTCTTCATAATTTCAGTCTTCATAATTGCAATTATTATGGGCTCTTCTCCAATTTAACTGTTAATCATTCCTCATGTTTTTAATTTGCAGTATCTTTAAGCACTTTATATAGAGATGGGATAATATTTAGATTTGGAACTAAATTGCCAACAGGTTTTTAAAATTGTGAGATCATGGGTTGTATAGACCTGACCCTGGAGATTTATTAGGTTGAGTATCTCTGTCGTTCTAATTGTGCAGTGATGTCCTGAGAGGGTATCGAGGGGGCTTTGGTTACCCAGCTAACTAGGGACACAGTCAAGACTCGAACCCAGGTCTCCTGAGTCCCATGTCCGTAACTCTTCAGTCTACCCTACAAAATTTAGTTTCTGAATTAACAATGAGAAGGAAAAACCATGATATGTTGCTTCTCTGTGTGCCTTAATCTAATTAAAGATGAATTCTAGCTTTAGAGATGCCTGTATCCTATACCACAGCTGCTCCTCCTACCCTGAACCCCTTGATTCACTTGCCCATCTACCCAGAGGATCCTTAAAGCGTGGCTTCTATCAGCATTACCTGGAGCTTGTTAGAAATGCAAAATCCGAGCCCCACCCCAACCTACACACACAGAACCCCTGGGCATGGGGCCCACCTGTGTTTTCACAAGCTCGGCCGGTCCTCGGGAAAGTCAGCACCGCTGCCCGGCAGGACTTAACATCTCGTCCTCCCTGTGCTTGACAGCCAGTACAGGACACACGGGCGCTTGTGCGGGTTTTGAGCCGTCTTCACTGAAGAAGGTGATTCTCTGCTGCTGCTGCCAGCCTTTTTTTTTTTTTAATGTTTATTTATTTACTTTGAAGCAGGTGAGGAGCAGAGGGAGGGAGAGAGAATTCCAAGCAGGCTCCACACTGTCAGCACGAAGGCCAATGTGGTACTTGAACTCACAAACTGAGATGATGACCTGAGCTGAAAATGAGAGCTGGACGCTTAACTGACCGAGTCTCCCGGGAGCGCCCTGCTGCTGCCACTTTCAGATGATCATCTTCCTCCTCCGCTCTGCTTCCTCCCCTCTGCGCAACACACGCACACAGGCACACTCACACTCATACACACATATATCCAGCAGGAGTGAAAGGTTAGTGTGTAGATAATGAGACTAAATAGGGGATTTCAATAGAAACAGACAAAATGTAGACAAAATGTTCCAACCACTGGGATAGAGTTCCCACGTTTCCAGACTTGCTACCTCTTTAAGTGCAGTGATAAATTCAGCTGCTGCTAACCATATTGTACTGTTTTCTGCTGCTTGTGACTTTATTCATTCAAAATTTTAATACCTTCTATTTGCATGAAGTATGTTAAGTGTGAGGGGAAAATATATTTGGGTTTATAGTTTATCAGGAGGTAGAGAATCTGTTCAGAAATAACAACACAAGCCAGCCAGTGATAAATACGTGAGAATCACCTCTAGTAAAAGGTTATGGAAGCCTGAAGATGATGGGCAGCTGTGTCAAAACACGGGTTTTGACGTGGGGGGTTCAGAAGGGTAAAGAACATTCTAGGCAGAGGTGGGGGAAAGATGAAGGGTGGCAGGGGCTCTCACTGCATTCGTTTGGGCCAGGAGATATTTGAAGGTGGTTAGAAGGAAATGAGGCTATACAAGTAGGTCAGGGCCAAAAGGAGAAGGCTCTTCAAACACCCACTAGGGGTTTATTCTTTATCCTGAAGGCAATGGGGAGCCACTGAAGGGTTTTGAATGAGGGCAAGGATGGGCAGAGCTGTGCTTTTAGTAAAATTAATCTGCCATCAGAGCAGGAAGCAGATTGAAGTGTGTAAAGGGGATGAGAGGAGGCTTTGTTTTTATTTTGTAACCTTTTAGCAGCAGTATGTTGATACATTGACCAATCATCTTAATGTTTAATTAGGAGAGAATTGCTTTTCTTATGATGGTCATTGGATTTTGAAATAAGCTTCCAGAGCATAGATTATTGTCCAGGGGAACACAGTTCTAATTTTATAATGAGGAATCTGCAAGAAAATGGAAATTGCTTGACAGAATGGCTTTATAGGAAACTTCCAGAACTCCTTCCTTCTTCTTTTCTAATATTGTCTTTTATTTTTTTATTTGAATATTTCCATATTGTTTATGTTATGTAAGTAATATAACAAATAATACATTATAAATATTCTCAGAGGTAATTTAAGCTCTTTTATAGAATCACAGGTTATTCAACTCAGACCTTTCATTCAGATGATTTTGTTGTTTTCTTTTTTTCTTTTTTTAATATAATGTATTGTCAAATTGTTTCCATACAACACCCGGTGCTCATTCTAACAAGTGCCCTCCTCCATGCCCATCACCCACTTTGCCCTCTCCCCTAACCCACATCTGCCCTCAGTTTGTTCTCAGTATTTCAGAGTCTCATGGTTTGCCTCCCTCCCTCTTTGTAACCTTTTTCCCCCTTCCCCTCCCCTATGGTCCTCTGTTAACTTTCTCCTGATCCACATATGAGTAAAAACATATGGTATCCGTCTTTCTTTGCCTGACTTATTTCACTTAGCATCACACCCTCCAGTTCCATCCACGTTGCTGCAAATGGCAGGATTTCATTCTTTGTCAAGTGGTATTCCATTGCATAGATAAACCACATCTTGATCCATTCGTCAGTTGATGGACATTTAGGCTCTTTCCATGATTTGGCTATTGCTGAAAGTGCTGCTATAAACATTGGGTTCCATGTGCCCCTATGCATCAGTACCCCTGTATCCCGTGGGTAAATTCCTAGCAGTGCTATTGCTGGGTCATAGGGGAGTTCTAGTGTTAATTTTTTGAGGAACCTCCACATGGTTTTCCAGAGGGGCTGCACCAGTTTACGTTCCCACCAACAGTGTAGGAGGGAGCCCTTTTCTCCACATCCTCACCAGCATCTAGAGTCTCCTGATTTGTTCATTTTAGCCACTCTGGCTGACATGAAGTGGTATCTCAGTGTGGTTTTGATTTGTATTTCCCTGATGATGAGTAACGTTCAGCATCGTTTCATGTGTCTGTTGGCTTCTACCCACTTCTTCACTGGATTATTTGTTTTTCAGGTCTGGAGGTTGGTGAGTTCTTTATAGATTTTGGATACTAGCCCTTTATTTGATATGTCATTTGCAACTATCTTTCCCCATTCAGTCGGTTGCCTTTTAGTTTTGTTGATTGTTTCTTTTGCTGTTCAGAAGCTTTTGATCTTGATGAGGTCCCAATAGTTCGTTTTTGCTTTTAACTCCCTTGCCTTTGGGGATGTGTGGAGTAAGAAATTGCTGCAGCTGAGGTCAAAGAGGTTGTTTCCTGCTTTTTCCTCTAGGCTTTTGATGGTTTCCTGTCTCACGTTCAGGTCCTTCATCCATTTTGAGTTTATTTTTGTGTATGGTGTGAAAAAGTGGTCCAGTTTCATTCTTCTACATGTTGCTGTCCAGGTCTCCCAGCACCATTTGTTAAAAAGACTTTTTTCCATTGGATACTCTTTCCTGCTTTGTCAAAGATTAGTTGGCCATACATTTGTGGGTCCAATTCTGGGTTCTCTATTCTATTCCATTGGTCTATGTGTCTGTTTTTGTGCCAATACCATACTGTCTCGATGATTACAGCTTTGTAGTAGAGGCTAAAGTCTGGGATTCTGATGCCTCCCGCTTTGGTGTTCTTCTTCAATATTACTTTGGCTATTTGGGGTCTTTTGTGGTTCCATACAAATTTTAGAATAGTTTGTTCTAGTTTTGAGAAGTATGCTGGTGCAATTTTGATTGGGATTGCATTGAATGTGTAGATTGCTTTGGATAGTGTTGACATTTTAACAATATTTGTTCTTCCAATCTATGAGCACAGAATGTTTTTCCATTTCTTTGTGTCTTCTTCAGTTTCCTTCATAAGCTTTCTATAGTTTTCAGCATACAGATACTTTACATCTTTGGTTAGGTTTCTTCCTAGGTATTTTGTGGTTTTGGTGAAATTGTGAATGGGATCAGTTTCTTGATTTTTCTTTCTGTTGCTTCATTATTGGTGCATAAAAATGCAACGAATTTTGGTACATTGAATTTTGCTAATTCATGTATCAGCTCTAGCAGATTTTTGGTGAAGTCTGTTGGATTTTCCATGTAGAGTAACATGTCATCTGTGAAAAGTGAAAGTTTGACTTCATCTTTGCCAATTCTGATGCCTTTTATTTCCATTTTATTGTCTGCTGGCTGATGCTAGGACTTCCAGCACTATGTTAAACAACAGTGGTGAGAGTGGACATCCCTGTCGTGTTCCTGATCTCAGGGGGAACACTCTCAGTTTTCCCCATTGAGGATGATGTTAGCTGTGGGCTTTTCATAAATGGCTTTTATGATGTTTAAGTATGTTCCTTCTATCCCGACATTCTTGAGGGTTTTTAATAAGAAACGATGCTGTATTTTGTCAAATGCTTTTTCTGCATCTATTGACAGGATGATTGGGTCCTTATCTTTTATTAATGTGTTGTATCACATTGATTGATTCATGAATATTGAACCAGCCCTGCAGCCCAGGGATGAATCCCACTAATCGTGGTAAATAATTCTTTTTATATGCTGTTGAATTTGATTTGCTAGTATCTTGTTGAGAATTTTTGCATCCATATTCATCAGGGATATTGGCCTGTAGGGTTTTTTTTTTGTTTTTGTTGTTTGTTTGGTTTTTTGCTGAGTCTCTGTCTGGTTTGGGAATCAAACTCATGCTGGCTTCATAAAATGAGTCTGGAAGTTTTCATTTCTACTTTTTGGAACAGCTTGAGAAGGATAGATATTAACTCTGCTTTAAATGTCTGGTAGAATTCCCCAGGGAAGCCATCTGGCCCAGGACTCTTCTTTGTTGGGAGAGTTTTGATAACTGATTCAATTTCTTCACCTGTTATGGGTCTGTTCAAATTTTCTATTTCTACTCATTTGAGTTTTGGTAGTGTGTGTGTGTCTGTGTGTGTGTGTGTGTGTGTGTGTGTGTGTGTGTGAATTTGTCCATTTCTTCCAGGTTGTCTAGTTCGTTGGAATAGAATTTTTTCATTGTATTCCCTGATCATTCCTTGTATTTCTGAGGGATTGGTTGTAATAAATCCATTTTCATTCATGATTTTATCTGTTTGGGTCCCCTCTCTTTTCTTTTTGAGAAGCCTGGCTAGAGGTTTGTCAATTTTGTTTGTTTTTTCAAAAAACCAACTCTTGGTTTCATTGATCTTTTCTACTGGTTTTTCTGGATTCTATATTGTTTATTTCTTCTCTGATCTTTATTATTTCTCTTCTTCTTCTGGGTTTGGGTGTCTTTGCTGACCTGATTCTAGTTCCTTTAGGAACACTGTTAGATTTTATATTTGGGATTTTTCTTGTTTCTTGAGATAGGCCTGGATTGTAATGTATTTTCCTCTTAGGACTGCCTTTGCTGCATCCCAAAGAGTTTGGATTGTTGTATTTTAATTTTCATTTGTTGCCATACATTTTTAAATTTCTTTTCTAATTGCCTGGTTGACCCATTCATTCTTTAGTAGGATGTTCTTTAACCCCCATGCTTTTAGAGGCTTTCCAGACTTATTCCTGTAGTTGATTTCAATTTTCATAGCATTGTGATCTGAAAGCATGCATGGTATGATCTCAATTCTTTTATATTTATTGAGGGCTATTTTGTGACCCAATATGTGATCTGTCTTGGAGAATGTACCATGTGCACTCGGAGAAAGTCTATTCTGCTGCTTTGGGATGTAGAGTTCTAAATATATCTGTCAAGTCCATCTAGTCCAATGTATTATTCAGGGCCACTGCTTCTTTACTGATCCTCTCTCTAGATGATCTGTCCATTGCTGTAAGTAGAGTGTTAAAGTCCCTTGCAGTTACCACATTCTTATCAATAAGATTGCTCATGCTTGTGATTAATTGTTTTATATATTTGGGTGCCACCGAATTCGGTGCATAGACATTTATAATTGTTAGCTCTTCTTAACGGATGGACCCTGAAATTATCATATAATGCCCTTCTTCATCTCTTGTTGCAGCCTTTAAAGTCTAGTTTTTCCAGTATAAGTATGGCTACTCCAGCTTTCTTTTGACCTCTAATAGCATGATAGTTCTCCATCCCCTCACTTTAAATCCGAAGGTATCCTCAGGTCTAAAATGAGTCTCTTGTAGACGGTAAATAGAACGGTCTTGTGTTTTTATCCACTCTGATACCCTATGTCTTTTGATTGGAGCATTTAGTCCGTTTACATTCAGTGTTGTTATTGAAAAGTATGGGTTTAGAGTCATTGTGTTCTCTGTAGGATTCCTGCTTGTAGTGGTGTCTCTGGTACTTTGAGTTCTTTGCAACAATTCCCTCATAGGGTCCCCCTTAGGATCTCTTGCAGGGCTGATTTAGTGGTAATAAATTCCTTCAGTTTTTGTTTGCTTGGGAAAACCTTTATCTCTCCTTGTATTCTGAATGACAGGCTTGCTGGATAAAGGATTCTTGGCTGCATATTTTTCTATTCATCACTTTGAAGATTTCCTGCCATTCCTTTCTGGCCTGCCTACTTTCTGTAGATAGGTCTGCTACTACCCTTATGCGTCTACCTTTGTATGTTAAGGCCCATTTATCCCTAACTGCTTTCCAAATTCTCTCTTTATACTTGTTATTTTGCCAGTTTCACTATGATATATCATGCAGAAGATCGATTCAAGTTACATCTGAGGGGAGTTCTCTGTGCCTCCTGGATTTCAATGTCTGTTTCCTTTCCCAGGTTGGGGAAGTTCTCAGCTATAATTTGTTCAAGTACCCCTTCAGGCCCTTTCTCTCTCTCCCTTCTTCTGGAATTCCTGTGATACAGATATTGGTCTGTTTGATTGCATCACTTAGTTCTCTAATTCTCCCTTCGTGCTCCTGGATTTTTTTTTAATCTCTTTTTTTCAGCTTCCTCTTTTTCCATAATTTTATCCTCTAATTCACCTATTCTCCCCTCTGCCTCTTCAATCCATGCTGTGACCACCTACATTTTATTTTGCACCTCATTTATAGCATTTTAAAACTCATCCTATTTTTAAGATCCTTGATCTCTGCAGCAATAGAGTCTCTGCTGTCTTCTATGCTTTTTTCAAGCCCAGTGATTAATTTTGTGACTATTATTCTAAATTCTTGTTCAGTTATGTTGCTTACATCTGTTTTCATCAATTCTTTAGCTGTGACTTCATGGAATTTCTTTTGAGGAGAATTCTTCTGCTTCATCATTTTGACTAGTTTTCTGTCCCTAATGAGGTTTAAAGGCTTGTTATGTGCTCTGCACCTATGAGCAGTAGTGTGTGTATGTGTATATATATACTTTTTTTTTTTTAATTTCTAGGAGAGAGAGGAGAGAGAGACAGCGTGAGCAGGGGAGGGTCAGAGAGAGAGGGAGATACAGACTCTGAAACAGGCTCCAGGCTCTGAGCTGGCAGTCAGCACAGAGCCTGACACAGGGCTTGAACCCACGAACTGCGAGATCATGACCTAAGTGAAAGTCGGACCCTTAACCGACTAAGCCACCCAGACGCCCTGAGCAGTAGTATATTAAGGGTGGGGGGTTCATACACTGTCCAGGGCCTGGCCATTCAGGAGGTGTTTTTTGGAGAGTGTGACTTGTTCTCTGTTGTTGTGACTTTGGTTATCCTCAAGTAGATACAGTTATTTCCCTACTCATAGTGATGTTTTGGACCCTCCACCAGGTGTGCTTTGATTTGTTCCTTGAAGTAGCCCTGGAAAGCAAAACAGACAAACAGGAAGCAAAAACATGCAAACCCACAAATAACTAAAACAAACAAAAACAAAAAACAATCCAAAAGCAAAAAACCAGAAGCACCAGCTACAAGTAAAGAACAGGGTGGAGGCGGTGCTAATGGAAGAGCATATACAAGGGTGGGGGGGGCGGCGGAGAGGAAAAAAGAAAAAAACAAAAACATTGACCAGGCAGAGACTAAAAGTCTTAATTCAGAGAGAGAAATGAAGATAAGGAAGGAGGTGGGGAAAAATAAATGAAGATAAGCTTACCTAGACAGAGAAACTATTATGTCTTGATTATTCCAGAGAAAGAGAAAGAAGGAGGTGCAGAACATGTATCAAGAGAATGGGTTAAATATGTCTGTTTAAACAAACCAATAACCAGAGTAACCAGCCTAGAGGAGGGAAGAGGTAAGAAGGAGAAAAGGGAGAATATATCTAAATAACAAGAATTGTCCTAGAATTAATGCAGGCAATGCCTCAGCGCTGGTCTGGAGGAGGGGCCCGTCTGGTTCCACAGGTTCTATCCTCAAGTAGATACAGTTACCAGGTGTGGAGGGGTGTGGTTTGGTGTAGGCAGGTCCTGCCTCTGCTGTGGGCCCGGGTCTTGGTGGTGGGAGGGAGAAAACTGGCGCCCCCCCCCCCATCTCTTCTCCACACACCGGTGGACTCTGAGCTGTTCTCACTGTGCCACAGGAGCAGATGGGACAGTCTTTCTCACTCCACTGACCCTGTGTCTTGGTGCTTGACCGGGATTTAAACACCCACTCCATGCGCCCCGTTATTGGGGAAGCACTTCTTGATATGTGGTTCTGGCTGGTTCTGTCCTGTGCCACAGCGCTTCAGGGGAGGGGACCGGTTCCTCCTGCTGCACACTGCTCCCCTGAGCTACCACCAAAACTGGAGATGACTCCCCTCCTCCCCAGGTGTGTGAACAAGGCAGCCAGCCTGTCTGAAGACAGCCCTGCGGTTGGAGATGGGATCCCTCTCCATCCTGGTCTGAGGTTTTTTTCTTGTCCAGATACAGCCCTATGTTTCCCCAGCTACTCTTTCACTTCCCTTTTTCTCTCCATAGAAGGGGATCCCTCCGCTCTGTGCCTCATCAGCCCGTTTTATCTCCCCCAGTTCATAATCACCCACCATGGGGCCACCCAGTCTTCCTGTTTTCTCCTTGGTAGGCTCCGTCTCTTTTCTTCCCAGACTCTTGGGGTTCAAAGTCCTTTGGCTTCAGCCCTTTTTTGTTTGAGAGTCACGGGCAGTATGGATCCCCCTGCTTCTCCGCCGTGTTGGCCTCTCTTTCCTCTAACATTGTCTTTTTAACAAAATGGATCTGTATTCATTTTACTTGGGAGTGACCTGGTAATGGCAGGTCACAGACAGTCTAAATATCAAGCACCTGAAATGTGGATCTGCCTTTCTGCTTCTTCCTCCTCCACCTCCAAAGCTCTTTTCCCTCTCGGTCATGAACTTACTTTGTTAGAGCACCTGAATCTAAGCCATTTTACAAGGATCTGCCACCTCCGGTGGTGGCTCTCATGGGAATAGTTGTAGCAAATTGGAATATCATGAACTTATAGGTGTGCTGTGCTGTCTAGTATTTGTCGTAGGAGGTTGGCAGGAGTTGAGGCTAAAGCAGGGAGAGCAGGTGCTGTGTAGTCACGTAAGAGACCATGCATGTAAGAGCCTAAACGTGGGGGTGCTGGGTGGCTCAGTCGGTTAAGCACCTGACTTTTGCTCAGGTCATGATCTCACGGGTCGTGGGTTCGAACCCCGCATCAAGCTTTGTGCTGACAGCTCAGAACCTGGAGCCTGCTTCAGATTCTGTTTGTCTCTGTTCCTCCCCAACTTGTGCTCTCTCTCTCTCTCTCAAAAATAAACACACACACGCACACATGCACACACAGAACCTGAACGTGTGTGATGGAATGTGTCTTCAGTGGAGACGGAAGATGGAAACACGGCAGATGTTTGGGCATCACAGCAGCAGGGGCTGAGAGTGGTTGGGTTTGGAGGGAGACTACAGAGACTCTCATATGCCTGGGTTCTGGGACTGGGAAGATGGGGGCAGTGGGGCATTCATGCTGCTCCTGATGTCCATGCCACAGATGTGCNTCTCAGACATGCCCAGAAGCTACTGAAAATTAGTTGGCGTGTAATGACATTTGATGAATCAGTTGATAGAACAAGTCTTGGCTTTGAGTTTATGTTCTACAATTTTGTTGAATTATGTCCAGATGGTTGTAACCAGAATTTCTTCACAGATGAGGGCATTTGCAAAAACTAATTCTATGGGGAGGGAAAGAACTTCATGTAAGGACGGTGGGATCTGATGGCGTCTGAGCTGGAAAGGCCCTCAGTAGCTTCGAGGCCAGCCATGCCCCCTTCTGTGGCTGTGCAGGAGCATGGGGTACGTACTATCATGAAAGTCCCAGTCGCCAAGTCTGTGGTCCCTGTCATGGTGGATATTTTGGCTGTCTTTGGCAAAGGTTGGTCACATATTCTTTTGGTAAAATATACAGATATAAATCTTACCTTTTAAAAACCACTGAAGGGGCTCCTGGGTGTGGCTCAGTCAGTTAAGCTCAGGTCATGATCTCACCATTCATGAGCTTGAGTCTCGCATCAGGCTCTCCGCTGTCAGCTTGGGATTCTCTCCCTCCCTCTCTCTCTGCCCCTCCCTGCTTGCATTCTCTCTCAAAATAAATAAACTAAAAAAAAAAAAACCTAAAAAACTAAAAAATGAAAACCATTTAAAAATGCACAAGTCAGTGGCATTAAGTACATTCATGATGTTGTGCAACCCTGACCACTATCTGGTTCCTGAACTTTGTCCTCACCCATAGAGACCTTGTACCCATGAAGCAGAAACTCCCTACTCCATCCTCCCGAGTCCGTGGCAACCGCTGATCTGTCTTCTGTCTCTATGGACTTCCCTAGATATCTCCTGTAAATGAAATCACGTATCATGTTTCCCTCTGTGTTTGGCTTCTTTCACTTTGCCTAAGTTTCTGAGGTTCATCCATGCATGTGACAGTACACCTGACCATGTGTAACTTTTGACACCCCCAAAACTTAACTACTGATAGTCTACTGTTGGCTGGAAGCGTTACTTAGAACATAAACAGGCTATGAACATATTTTGTATATGCATTATATGGTATATTCTTAGAAGAAAAATGTTAAGAAAATTGTGTGAAAGTACATTTACAATAATGCACTATATTTCTTGGGAAAAAACCATGCATGTGTGGACCTGTGCGGCTCAAATCCATGTTCATGGCTCCACTATCCGCACATAGGAACCTAATGTGGATCTAGAACATCAGCAGCAAGGGAGTGTGGAAATCGGTGTCTGCTCTCCAGCCTCTAGTTACTAGAAGGCACCCCAGGAGACGGAGTGAAGGCTGACCGTCCCCTAACCTTACCTGCCGCTGGGGAGGTGGAGTCTGCGTCTGGAGGGGCGCTATGCGGAGCAGGAATGAGACTCAGAGAGACTTACGTACATGCCTAGTGCTCACAGTTAGATCTTCAAGGTGCTTTTGAGGCAGTGGGAGCGGCCGAGGTCTGCGGTCCTCAGCTCTGGGGAGCGGAGGGGGGATGAAATCCAGTTCTCTCTGAAAAAGCCACAGGAGGAGGTTCACACAGCAGTGGGGTCATCCATGAGGGAAGCCACGGTGGAAAGGAATCTTGGGTGCTTCATTTGGGACAGGCTGTCCTTGTATTTCTTCGAGTTTTGGGATGCAGTTATCAGGCTGTATCTGAGGATGTTTTCAGGCTCGGCTGTGGTTTGTCTCGTTTGTTTCCAAGCCTCGGCAGTGGGCGTCAGTACATCCGAGTCTCCCGCCAGCAGAGCTGTGAGCAGGAAATCTAAATGCCTGGTTTTTCTTTTAGCTGTTTTGAAAATCAAGGATGTGGCCCTGCATCAGGGAAAGAGAATATCCTGATGGAACTTTGGGAAGTGACTCCCTAGTGGCTCCTAGGGTAGAAGGTGTTTCTGTGAATACGTTTGATTCTGATGTGTTTGACACTGTGAGAATTAATTTCCAGGAACGGTGGGCTCACAGCATCCGAACCACCTCTGTGCTAGTAAGGGAGCAGCCGGTCTTCGGCCACTCACGCAGAGGCATGGTACTAACAAGAAGTCTGGGACAACAAGCAAGTACTTGTCTGGGCTGACCGCAGGTGAACCTCGCTAAATGTAGGGGGTGCATTCTCAGGGGCTGGCTGAAAAGCACATTTCTGTACATCAGGGGGTCTGTGGATCAAAAGGCTCAAAAGGGGGGCCCTTGTTCCATTTGAACACGTCTTGTGAGAGAGAACCTGGCCAGTGCCTGACATATAAGCAATCAGTGTCTGTGAAACGAGTCATAATATGTGACCTGCATCTTCTCTCCATGGCAGAGAGTTTAGGCAGTCAACAATTGTAATATAATAGAATCGTACTAGGTTTTTATCCTAGCTCTAAAAACTCATTTACTTACTAATACATTCACAGAAGATACCTTGATCCCACGTTTTTTGCCATGTCTCCTGAGGTCCTTTTTTTTTTTTTTTTCTAAATGTTTGAGAGAGAGGGAGCGAGCGAGAGAGAGGAGCATGCACACACAAGCCAGGGTGGGGGGGACAGAGGGTCTGAAGCAGGCTCTCCACTGACAGCCCTGATGTGGGGCTTGATTCATGAACCATGAGATCATGATCTGAGCCGAATCCCGACCCTTAACGGACTCAGCCACCCAGGTGCCCCCCGATGTCCTTTTTGAAGAAAGGAAGACTGCCGGCTAGATGCTTGTACTTTTAGGGGGATTTGCAGTTTGTGGAATAATCTCAACATTTGGATGTTGGCTACAAAAATGAAGTCTTTTCCCAGGAGGGGAGTCTCTGCCTGTGGCCTAGACCCACTGGACACTGTTAACAGTGATAAGGTCAAAGAAGTTATATTTAACACACAGGGGACCCCAACTTGAAGAAAGCTAATTAGGTAAAATTCTCGAAAGTGTTCTTTTTAAAAAACTTTTATTTTTACATAATATCCTCGTTAGAAAACAGGTGCAAGAATAGTGCAAAGAACTATAATATCCCTTATACAGATTCTTGCACTGTTGATGTGTTGCCCTATTTATTATTTGTTTATACATTTATAGATTTCTTTTTGTGCCATTTGAGAAAATTTGAGAAAAGCATCCCACCCTTTCACCTATAAGAACTGCAGTGTGTATGTCTTCTTTTGTTGTTTGTTTATGTATTTAAATTTAAAAATTTTTAATATTTTTTTTTTCAAGAGAGAGACAGAGCATGCATGGGGGAGGGGCATAGAGATGGGGGAGACAAAGAATCCGAAACAGGTTTCAGGCTCTGAGCTGTCTGCACAGAACCTGACATGGGGCTTGAACTCAGGAACAGCAAGATTGTGACCTGAGCTAAAGTCAGACGTTCAACCTACTGAGCCACCAAGGTGCCCCAAGTTTGTTTATTTTGAGACAGAGAGAGAGAGAACAACCATGAGTGGGAGACAGGCAGAGAGAGGGAGAGAGAATCCCAAGCTGACAGCACAGAGCCTGATGTGGGGCTTGAACTCACCGTGAAATCATGACCTGAGCTGGAAATTAAGGGTGGGACATGAACCGACTGAACCACCCCTGCACCCCCTGCAGTGTGCATGTCTTAAGAACAGGACTTTGTCTTCCACAGCTACAGCACATTCATCAATAGTGAGGAGATGGGGGGTGCCTGCGTGGCTCAGTCAGTTGAGTGTCAGACTTCGGCTCAGGTCATGATCTTTTGCTTCATGGGTTCGAGCCCCGTGTCGGGCTCTGGGCTGACAGCTCAGAGCCTGGAGCCTGCTTCGGATTCTGTGTCTCCTCTCTCTGTCCCTCCCCTGCTCGTGCTCTATCCCTCTCTGTCTCTTAAAAAATAAAATATTTTAAAAAATAGTGGGGAGATAGAACAATACTATACTAGCAACTAGCCCTCAGTTCATCTTCAACTTGCGCCCATCACACTTCTTTGGTTTTGTTTAATCAATGTCAACCAGTTCCTCAGTCTTTGCTTTCTTGACCTTGAAGGGTAAGGTCATTTACTTTGTGGGGTGTCCTCAGTTGGGTTTGTCTGGTGTTTCCTTGTGTTTAGATTCTGCATACACATTTTTGGCAGGAAAATCAGACCCGATGCTGTATTCTAAGTGCATCACAGTAGAGGCACATGATGTTTGTCCTGTGCTTGTGATGTTTTCATTACTTGGTTAGGTTGTGTTCTTCCCATCATCACGTTGCCATGAGTTTTAGCCTCAGTTGAAGATTCCGGTTGAGTCAGTTACCAAGATAGTTGCAATATGGTGATCTTCTAACCCTATCATTTATTTCTTACACAGAGGAAGCCCTCTTTTCTCTCCTGTTAAAATGTTTTTGTTCCTTTAGTTATCAGGACAGACTCGCAGATTCTTTTTTTTTTTTTTTAATTTTTTAAAATGTTTTATTTATTTTTGAGAGAGAGAGAGGTAGAGAGAGCATGAGCAGGGGAGGGTCAGAGAGAGGGAGACCTAGAATTCGAAGACAGGCTCCAGGCTCTGAGCTCCCTGTCAGCACAGAGCCTGGCACGGGGCTCGAACCCATGAACTGTGAGATTATGACCTGAGCTGAAGTCGGAGGCTTAACCGACTGAGCCACCCAGGCACCCCTCCCAGATTATTTAATTCTATGAACATTGTTACTATTGTTTTATTTCGATGCTCAGAGTGTACCACATTCGGCCAATCCGAGTTCCTTCAACCTAGCTTCTGTATCCCCATCATTTTAAGGATGGTTCCTTACTTTCCAGACCAAGATATTCTAGCCATCTTGTACTTTCCCTGCTCTAGCCCTGGAATCAGCCTTTTACCCAAGGAGCCCAACAGAGGGCATGAATGATGGGACAAAACCAAGAAGGAAGACACCATCCTGACAGCTGCACTCAGGCAGGAACGATATCCCAAGCAGATGCTGACAGCTGTGAGTTGCTCCGACTATACGAGGAGGGCCCTGTTAGGCTTGACTTCATTTATTTATTTATTTATTTATTTATTTATTTATTTATTTATTTAATGTTTTATTTATTTCTAGGAGAGAGAGAGAGAGAGAGACAGCATGAGCAGGGGAGGGTCAGAGAGAGAGGGAGTCACAGACTGAAAAAGGCTCCAGGCTCCGAGCTGGCAGTCAGCACAGAGCCCGACGCGGGGCTCGAACCTACAAACCGCGAGATCATGACCTAAGCGAAAGTCGGACGCTTAACCGACTAAGCCACCCAGGCGCCCCAGGCTTGACTTCATTTAAAAAGGATGCTGACGATGGAGGGGTTCTGGAGCCCCATGGTGGTCATAACTGCACCGTGCAAAGCTCTGGACAGGAGGGGAAAAAGCGCTAATGGGATGAGCACGTGCAAATCGGGAGGAAACTGCTTAGGGTTGGAGCAGGCCCCTCAGGCCCCGTGGAGCCCACCATGAGGAACGGCTGGGAGAGACTTTCTTTGTGCTGTTGGAAGGAAGGAGTGGGAAGGTGGGCCCAGGGCTGCTGAGGACCCAGTAGGGTTATTGCTGTTCTAACACGCAATGCTGGCTCTTGTCTGGTCTGGCCGTTCCCTGTACTCAGGATCTCCTTTGGCCACCAGGGCAGTGGCCGCAACAGGATCTGGAGACCTGGGTGAAGCTGTGTCGGTCTTTGTTGTGTTTGCACTCCTGTCCGCAGGCATCGATGTCTGGGCCTGCCCGGCCAGCAGGAGAGGCCAGGGAGGCCGCAGTATGAGCTGTTCGGGCGGGGACAGCTGAGGCCTGTTGCACCGCATACCAGGGTGAAGCCTTCCCCGGTGACAAGTAACTCGGCGGAGGGGGCCCTTAGCTGCTACAGTCTGAAAGCAAGTGGCCCAGGGAAACGCAGTCTCCTTAGAGAATCCTGTCTTCAGCTCTCTAATTGCTACGCAGAGAGCTGGGACATACCTCCTGAGATGCTGCAGCTACACGCTGCTCCTGGGCTCTCCCAGCCACACCCAGACGCCTGGAGTGGGTCTCGAGAAATGACCAGGATGGTGAGAACGGTCTGCAAAGTGGCATGTGAGAGGTGGCCCGGAGCAGGGCAGACCCCAGAGGCAGAAGGAGAGAAGATTTTTGGCTCACCTGAGGGCAGATCATCAGAACAGGTTTTCTTGGGCGGGTTGGGCCGGCCGTGTGGGACGGCAAGCCCTGCCCACTCAACCAGTGCAGGCCCTGCAGGGCAGCTGGCTCCCCGCTCTTCCCCAGCCACAGGAGGGCACGCGTGGGTGTCCCCTTCCGAGTGACTTGGCAGAAGACGGGTACCATGTGTGCATGCTTGTGTCTCCGCTGTTCCTCTTTCTGCCAAAGCTTTAGGTAACAGCCCTATCTATCTATCCCTCTCCTGCCTCTCGGCTCTTAACAGTTGACAGTGAACTTTTGGCCGCTGGGCCTTTACAGGCATCACCATTCGGAGCCTCAACTCCTTCTGTAAAAAATAGGGCGATGACCTCACCGGGTGAGTATTCAGCACACTATCGATGGAACGCAAGATGATTTTAGTGTATCAAAATACACGAGGTTCTGCTGGCTAGGATAGAGTGCAGTAGCAATTCTCCCCAAATGTCTCGTTTCAACAAAGGTTTATTTGCTTATGGTATCACGAATATTTTCATTTTAATAGTTTTAGATGTGTATTAGAAAACCCTAACTGTGGATTTAAAGTAGTGATGTAATCATGTCGTCTTAGATCAGCAAAGTTAAATGTCCCGGGTAGGGTCCTGAGATGGAAAAAGGATATTGGGTAACAACTGTGGACTTTAGCTACTAACAGCAGGGCAGTATTGGTTGATTGTGACACATGTACCACCCTAGTGTAAGATGTTAGAAGAGGGAGACACGGGGTGGGGAGGGGGGAATACGGGCATGCTGTGCTACCTATCTGCTTACTGTGCTATAATCCAACACTCTTCTATGAAGTCTTAATTTAAAGGAAAATAGTAAGTAGTAACCTCCTCAGGTGGCCTGCAGATATGGCAAAATGAAAGGGCTGAGTGAAGCTGGGATAAGTATGTTCATGACCTCAAAGCTGTTTGCAGACCGTCCAGTCCTCTGTGCCAGGTACGGTTACTGCTGCTCTCCACACAGCCCACGGGGTGGGGAGGGCCACGGTGTAACCCCTGACACACGGGAACCCAGACCCTGGAGAGTGGAATTGTGGGAACAAGCTGCATGGACAAGACAGTGGGGGGCATCTGCCTCCTTCAGAGGGAGCAGCAGCGCCTCAGGAAGGCGAAGCAGGGAACTGCATCCAGACCCCCCCAGGAACCTAGCATGTACCCAGACCAAGGAAAGTCCCCTGAAAGGGCTTCTTTTAAAATATAGAGCTTTATTTTGGTTGCAGAGATTTTCATAAGCATTTGGTTCACAGAAAAGTCATTACAAAATAGTAAAGGCAGCATTTTGTACAGCGACTTACATTGGGGCCACCAGAGAAGTGCAAAGGGCAGTGCTGGGGACAGGAGCGGCCTGTGTCTTGTGCCCAGAGTCCTCAGGGAGAAGCCAGCTACTACCATCTCTAGCTATCCCTCCAGCCCACCCAGGTGAGCAGCACCGAGGGCCTGGGGAACCAGCCTGGGAAGCGATGGGCAGGGTGCACCACAGCGCCCCCGACAGGCTGGCGAAGGCCCCGCAGGAAAGGCCGAGTGGGAGGGGGTTGTCCAGGTTGAGCCCATCAGTGCTGCATTCAGTCCCTGTCCTCGAGCAGGTGGGATCTGAGCCCACTTGGCTCTGGGACCTTGACACGTTCACAGTACAGTTCAGTAAAGCCCTTTGGGAGGCCCTTCCTCCCCTCCTTCAGGCTACTGACCCCACCCTAACCCTAGGCTGCCAACGGGGAACCGACTATGAGGCCGGGTCCTGCCCTCAGGGAGCTCACAGGCAGGGACCCAGAAAACTCCAATGCAAGGCAGAAAGGGCTCCGTACCTGAGAGGGGGCAGAGAAAGGGCGGCGGAGCCTCAGAGCGGGAAGGCATGTCATTGCAGGGAGGGGAGCTCTGCGGAGAAGGCAGTGTCTCAGCTAAACCCCCAAGACGAGGTGGGGCGCGGACAGGTGCGGATGGCGAGAAGGGCATGCCAAGAAGGGGACAGAGCATGGGCCAAGGCACAGAGTGGGGAACCGTGGTAGGGTCAGTAACGGCAGGCAGTTATCCGTGGGAGAACATGGACACAGACCAGGGGCCCTGGGCACCTCTGTCTCCACCAGGCTGGTGCCCAGGAGGGGCGGCTGGTGTGGGCGCGCGGGGGCCCGAGCCAGCATCCTCCTGAGTTTGAGAGCTCCCTGAGGGCGGAGGGGGTCTCGTGCATCGCTGCCCCACCCAGCCTGGCACCTGGGCCACTCAAAGGGGGCGTTCTCCACACGGCCTTCCTCTTTTCAGCAAGTCCCTTGTCACTCCAGGGGCAGCCTTTCCAGAGGGCCCCTGTCCCCCTCACAGTTCATGCTCAAGTTGAAGGGAACCAAAGTCCGCTCCTCCAGCCTTTGCAGGTAGCCAGGAGCATGTGGCCATGTGCCTGCAGGGATCGAGAGAGGTCCAGGAGAGGGAAATTCTAGGGCAGCTATCTCTTTCCACCTCACAGAATCACCTCCTCCCTCAGGAGTCAATCTGCTCTTCCCTGACAAGAGTCTGGGTTTGGTGTGTGAAAAACAACACTTCTCTGTCATTCAAACAGAAAGACCTGACCAAAGCTTCAGTAGCATTTTCCCGAACTCTTCATCACCTCTATAAGGGCTTGAGTGACAGGAAACCCACCAATCTGTTTCTTTTCTTAGTCCCCTGGAAGCCTGTTTTCTCCGGGGTGCGGTGAGCAGGAGGACCGAGAGGGGCCCAGAGCGCCTCAGCTGCCGCTGCTTCCATCCCGACGCTGCACTGACCTCCTGGCTCGGCAGAACGGCCGGCAGAGCCCGAGCCTGAGGTCGGTTATGGGGCTGCTGCTCCTGGAGTCTTCGCCCCGCCCCCCAGCCGCCCCCTGCCGGGCTCCCCATCCTTACAGAATGGTGCAGAAGACGCTGCGATTGCTGTGGTAACCACCTTCCACGCGGGCGGTGATCCTGGTCGCCATGGCCGTCACCTTCTGCCCACTGTGGGCTGCAGATGGGCCTCGGAGAGAACTTTCAAGGTGAGGCCGTGCTGGTGGGTTCACCAGGCGCCACGTATCAGACCTAGAGGTGCAAAACGACAGTCCCTGAACTCAGGGTCTGGAGCATTTGCTGAGTGCCCACACCATCTCACCTTAGGTTCCAGATCACTGGATCCAGGTGCTTGCATCTGGGTATTGGTTGTGCCTCCAAGTCAGTGAGGTGGGACGTGCGGGAAGCTAAGGGGCAAAACCCCTGCGTTCTAGTTGCAGCTCTGCCTTCAACTCCGCATGTAACCTTGGATAAGTAAGCCTTAAATTCCCCATCTCTGTAAGGATCTGGAGAAGGCCAGTGACTTTTTCTCTTTCATTTCCCTCCTAGGTCTATGACCTGCATGTGTACGGAAGCTTTAGTCGTAATCACCTAAAACTAGAAACTACATACCCTTCAGCCGACAAATGGATAAACAGTGTGGTACATCTGTACAACAGAACGCCACTTGGCAACAAAAAGAAGGAATGACATGAGACACCGTGGACAAATCTCAGGTGCATTAGGCTAAGTGAGAGCAGCCAGGCTCCAAAGACTGTACGATTGCCTTAAATGACATCCTGGAAACTGCAAATCTATAGGGGACAGAAAATGGTAGGTTTTCAGTCTATCAGGCTCTTAGCGAGATTTTGAAGGGCCAGGGCTGTCATTTGAGTTACAAAGAACCGCCTCTTACCCCAAATCCTAAGTTGCTTATGCCAGTAACAATATCTTCTGTGCATTTTTATGATGATTCTGTAAGGAGCAGGACTGTAAAGGCGTGGATAGTGAGGGGCTGGCTACTGTGGGGTGAGTGAGAAGCACAAAGGTATGTTCAAAGAATTGCCAGCATTTGAGTTTGGCAGCAGACAGCAAGCTTGGGCAGGAAAATTAGGACCCAACACTGCACGATGCGTAATGTCAGGCTGCCAGGTCTATGCTCTCTGGATCCTGGGGTCTCCAAAGGGACAGGGAGCAGCAGTCCCCAGGGAGTCCACAATACGATCTGCTGGCATGTGGGTAGAAAAGATTAGAATTCCTATTTTTTATGAGTTATGACGATATAAAACATATATGAGGTTTCCTTAATTTTTTTTTTACTGAGAGTGTATATAATCAAAAAAGGAATGGACATCACTACTATAGAGAAAGACAATCCATCAAAGGTTTCCGACCAGGGCAGTGACGTGACCAGAGCTGATCCAGACAGATGAATCTAGCCGTGCAGCCAGACCAGGCCAGGGTGCTGCTGCCGTGGGACAGGGCTACAACCAGTGCAGGGGGAGGCAGCGGTTACCACCTGTGTAACCAGTGCAGCAAAGCACCAACCACACAGAACAGAGGCCGTGCGTTCACCGGTGGAACAGCACCCTGGCAACAGGGGTCACAGGTCAGGGTGAGGGGTGTTGAGATGTGAGCAGGGGCGATGGCAGTTGGGAAGAGGACGTGCCAGATACAGGAACATTTCAGAAGCAGAATCCAGAGGCCCTAGTAATGACTGACTGAACACTGATGTTAGGGAGAAATTGGTCACAGAGGTTTTGCTGCCAGAATAGAGCGGATGGTGAGGTCACTGAAATGGGGGGCAGGGACGGACCGGGAAGTTCGGGGAAGATGAGTGTGAAGCAGTTGTACACGGAGGCAGAGGTATTAAAAACAAGTGACAGCAGCAGCAATAGACAGTTCTGTTAAACCTCAGATCTGGTGCTAGGTCACATGAGCTTAGTGCATCTTAAATTGGTGCTACAAAGCAGACATTGTGAACTGGATTTTACTAAGACTCAAGGTGATGCCAAAGGAACTGGCAGAGCAGAGATATGAAACCACATACCCCTGACTCTTAAAGCCTGTTCTCTCCCAAGGAGGCAGGCGCAGGTCCTCAGCACCAGCCCGACTCCAAATCCAAGCACAGGCCTTTATCTGACCAGAGCCAGAAGCTGGCGGGGCCGCAGAGAGCAAGGGCAGCCAGTATCACCGGGCCTGGCTTCTCTAGTCACCTCGCTGTGGTTCTAGAAGGTTGGTTTAGGCAGACCCAAGACACTTACTTTTTCTTGAACACCAGGAACTTGTTGTTTTGCATGATACATTCTCGGTTGTTTGAGATCTGCTGAAAGATCGTCTTGCTGGCCTTGCCCTGGAAGATGATGTTCTCCTGTACCAGGGCCTTGGCGCGGCCCCGCACTGCAATGCCGTAGGCCCGGAATGAATGGATCCGGTTCTTTATCACCTGGGAGAGACAGCCAGAGCTCGTCACACTCCGGGGGCTCCCAGACTGGTTGCGGAGCCAGGTAAGCGAAATACCAGTTAAAAACCTGAGGGGTAAGACGTTGCTAAGGTAGGTCAGCATTGAGCCATGGGAGCTCAGGGAAGGGATATCGAGATCAGGTGGGAGAACCAGGGAAGGCTTCCCGAAGGAGGTGATGGGTAAGTGGTAGGAAATTATCAGGTGCAGGCCAGGGGACAGCTGTTCCAGGAAGAAGGAATAATGTGCAAAGGCCTGGCAGAGAGGGGAGGCTGTACCCGAGGCAAGGACCATTGGCAATTCGACTGAGGCAGCAGCGTGTTCTCACTCCTGTCCTCTGTTTCCACAGTGCTCAGCTGCAGAGCCAAGGAGAGGCTGTGGGAGAGGCAGTGGCATGGTACTTTCACAAGTGTGGGGCCTGGGTCGGCTTGGCTCAACACTGAAACCCTGGTACCCAATGCAGTGCTTTGCATAAAAAGGAAGCTCCGGGGAGACAGAGGGGCAGCAGAGCAGATGGGAAGTGCTCTGTGAGGTGGGGGTGGACAACAGCACCTCCAATGTCCGAACAAGGGGTACCCCAGACAGCCTGGGGAGAGGGGGGTTGTCAGGGAAGGCTTCCTACAGAAAGTGACAGCCCAGCTGCGAGGCTGAGGCAGACAAGGGGAGAGGCTGTTGCAGGTATGCAGGAAGAGTGTGCACACAGGCCCTCCTTGTGAAGCACCCAGTGCATACTAGGTCCTGGGGGAGACTGTTCTGTTAGGGGAGGGCTGAAAATAGCCCTGAGCTTGACCTGGAGACCACAAAGATACCCCTGGAGGCACCCCCCTCCTAGCTCTCTGCTGGTTCTCTCCTGTCCATCCTTCAGGGCTCAGGTCATGTTGCCCCTCCCTCCTGTGTGAAGTCCCACCTGTGTGTCCCAGGCTAGGTTTGCAGGGAGGAATGATGTCCCTTGCAGTGCCAGGTGCTTTGGGCTTCTTGGTAGAGAGGGAGCAAGGGCTGTCCTAGGGTTGAGCCCTGTGCTGGCACATGCATCGTACACACGCACACACACACACCTTTGTGTCGGACCTGGGCAGTAGCTGCAGCCCGCTGCCCCGGTTGCCAATGATGTCATTTTCGATGACCACGGTGCTGTCGCCCTTGGTGATGATGCCATGGCCTCTGTTGTCATAGATACCGTTGCCCCGGAGCTCCACCTTGCACTGGGCCTCGACCTTGACCCCACTCTGGCGGTTGCAGGAGATGCTGTTGTTGGCCACACGGGTGAGCTGGCTGCTCTGGGCCACGGTGATGCCTCTGTCCCCGTTAGCGTGGATCACGTTGGTGAGGACATGCAGCGCCTCACTGCTCTGGACGTAGAGTCCTGAGGCTGCGGGTGGAAGGGTTGGGGAGTGGGGTCAGTCCTGACAACAGCAGTCAGGAGAAACCCTGGGGGAACTGTGCACCCCAGGAGAGAGGTGGGGAAGAGGCTGCAATACTAGGAACAGCCCTTGGGAGTCACATCCTTCAAGATGGAGGATAAACCACGTGGGAAGAAACCCGGGAGCGTCAGGGAAACTCTGTTCCTTCTGAACTAAGTCCTCAGCAGACAGGGAAAGGTGATGCAAGGCTCCTCGGCTCAGCTGCCCACGTGGCCCTCCCATGCTGCCTGTTCCTACAATACTGTCACCTGGGACGGGGCGCTCACTCCCTGCGTAAGGCTGCCCGTTCCGCCTCCAGTCAGGTCTACCCGCTGGACAGCTGTTCTGTGTTTCTCTGCCTGTACTGAGCTGGCATCTGCCTCCCTATTGTTTTGGCAAATTTTTTTCACAAGGGAAATTCTGTAATTTTTGAATAGAAAAATTAAGTATGTATGATGTTAGAAACTTGAGAAAGAAAATGGTGTTTGGGGGTTGTATATGCTTAGAGACACTACATGCTTATAGGAAAACCCCCCACAAAATCAGGCTTAGAGCTGCATGACTTGGTCAAGAAGAGAGCACGGCAGAGGGACCTGAGGGGGGGGTGGGGAAGAGGAGGCCTCCCAGTGGTGACATGCACCCACCATAAGAGCAAGAGGCATCGGGAGGAGGTTGTGGGGAGGATGACAATGGGGGTCATGTGGGAGCATTTGAGTCTGTAAGTTCTAGCCTCTCGGGGCCACCTGCCTGTTGTTTCCCCTGGCCTGGTGGAGAAGGTGAATATAAACCAAGTATCTGTGAATTTATGTGGCTCTGCCTATCCTCCTGGACAGCATGGCCACATGGAGAAAGCCCTGAACTAGGAGGGTACAGAACTCATCTTCTGTGGGCTCCCACTCTGCTGTCCCCAGGACAAGAGCCTGCTGGTGCCCAGGAGCCTCCTTTTAACAAGACTTCCTCCATCAGCCCTCTACAGGGGCTCTGATCATCCACCAGGTTTGGGTGCCCCGGAGTTAGAGCAACTCTGTAAGTTGTTTTTTTCCAATTCAATAAATACTGAAAATCTATCTGCTTTTCAGTAGATAGACATCCACAGACAACCTGTGGATTTAAAACACACTCTAATTCTCTGTACAAGAAAAAAATGCCAATTAAACCACCATGTGCCATCAATTGCAAATGCACATCATCAGACGTGAAAATGTGGAAAATGTGTCTCAGATTAGAAACGTGTATGTTGGGTGTGGGATCTGCAGGGACACCGACAGACTGGGATTCAGCTCCCTGCCTCAAGTTCATAGCCTGTCAGAGCTGACAAAATAGCCACAGAAACATACCCAGTCCCGGGTGCCTAGGAAGTGCCAGTGGGGTGAGAGGGTAAGGACGCAGGGTGCATTTATAGTGGGCTTTGAACTTCAAGTTGTTTGGGATGTGTGGACGGGGGAAAAGGAACTTCAGGGAAAAGAAACAGCGTGGGCAAGGTGAGGTTGGGGGGCAGGAAAGATGATGTTCAGGGAAGGTGGTGTCCAGAGGTCCGGGGTACTGGGTAAGTGGCTGAAAACAGTAGCCAACCAAGTGAGAAGGGCCCTTAAAACAGTGTGAGGACAGCGTGTGGAGCAGGAGGACACTCACCTCCGTTGTGATTAATACTGTTAGACTCAACAAGAGCTATGGTGACGGGCCGGCGCAGCGGGTCGTCGTCCTTCTCCAGCTCCGTCTCCCAAAGGATGGCGTCCCCGTCCTCGCTGAAGTTCTCCTGGGCCCCGTGTCCTCCAGGGAACTCACCGGAGCCCTCCTTCTGACTGAACACTGCCACCCCGTACAGGCCATTGTAGCTGACGTGGTTGCTGGTGACGTGGGGCAGGCTGGACGACATCATCCACACACCACAGCCCTTGTTAGCTGGGACGGTGAAAGGGGCTGGTCACGGACACTGAGCAGTGGGTGAGCCAGCAACCAGTGTCTCCCCAAGAGGGGAAGCAAAGATGGCACTGGCCCGGGAGACAGAGTCCCTGGCGCGCTAAGGGCCTTGGACAAGTCGCTTTATGGCTGGAGGCTTCACCTTCATACAAGAGGGTAACAGTCAGGTCAGTGTCACAACCAGAACCCTTCCATAGCGTGTAAAAGTGCTCAGAGAACTGTCAAGGCCACAGTTCCGGAGCACACAGCCCAGAGCAATAGTGCCAAAGGGTCCTTAGAATTCACCCAGCCCAACCCCTTCTTGCATAGAGATGGAGGTGGCCTCAGTCTGAATCCCAGCCCTATCACTTCCTAGCTGTGTCACCTTCGGCAGCTTACTAAACCTCTCTGTGTCTCGGTTTCCTTGTCTTTAAAATAGGGTAAATAACCATATCTATCTCAGAAAGCAGCTATGAGAATTAAACGTGATAACGCATATAAAGCACCTAGCAAATAATAATAATAATAATGATTATTATTATTTTTAGGGATATGGTCCAGAGAGTAAGGCTCTGCTCAGAGTCACAGCATGAGTGAGAACAGCTTCCTTTTTTGGACTATCCTATTTCTCCCATTCTATTTCCAGTCCTCTAGATCCAAAGAAAGGGGTAAGAGGAGTCAGATGTCCACGTCAGTGCCTAAATGGCTCTGTCCTTGCACAACTCCTGCCTTTTGCTATTTTAAATGGGGATGAAGCTCTCTGCTTCACTGATCTTGTGGGTTACAAGGTGATATACGAGAGGCTTTTGTATTCTGAGGGACTGTGTGGCTGTGGCCTGAGATCGACGCTGTTCTGCAGGATGTCTTTGAGGCCTAGGGGAAGACCGTAACTTTCTCAGGACCCACAGCTGGAGATGGAACCTGGGCTTCCTGACTCTCTGGCTGGGCTGGACCCCAGACCCATTCCCCCAGGAACATGCGCCTCACCATAGATGGTGTTTCCTTCTATCAGTCCTTTGCCTTCATCTCCCACGACCACACCATCTGAGTAGCCGAAGCAGATGAGGTTGCTTCTGAGGACGGGGACTCCTCCTCGGCGGATGTCTACACCTCCCCACTGATTCTCACGGATAACATTTTCTGTGGAGAGGCAGAAGAGAGGGTCAAGACCCAAGGACCGCCCACACTGGCCATGAGGACTTGGACAGCGGAGAGAAAGGGCCTTCTGGACCAGGACATGAGGCCTTGCCCTGTCACCAGTCAGCATCCTGAATCTTGCTTGGTATTTGGCTTTTCAGGGACTTGAATGCTGTCTGCTTTCCTCAAAGGCAAGGTTTATATCTATCTTGTGCTCTCTCATATTCTCAGTACCCACTGTACCCAGTGGCCTTAAGGACCAATGACTAAGAATAAACTGGCTTTAGAGTCCTTGGACCAAGGCCAGACAGGGCTGCCTGTCCTGGGGGCTGTTTCTAGAAGGGCTGAGAATCCAGCCATTCCCCCACCAGCCTGGGAAGGCACAAGCTGGTCCTTCTCAGCCTCAGCTCTGGAGTGACCACAGCCTTCCTCTCCTCTTCCACTACCGCTCTAGGAGTGGGCCAAAGTCAGAATTCAGGGGAGTTGGTGCTGGGATACTGAGGCCCCCAGTACTATGGCTGGGCAGACTCTCGGTCTCCTGGGACTGGAGTGCAGTGGCCCGGGAGACCCTGTGTGACTAGCCCCTTTGTGCCTCTGTGTCCCCATCTCACCCCATACCCCTCCTTCCCCACACTCAGTCAACCAGGAATCTCCCTGCTCCCCAGGCATGCTGACTGTGTTTCGTAGGTGGCCCTGCATGGAATTCTGGTTCTTTTCTCAGGCTGTGTCCTGTCACTCAGGTCTGGCCTTCTTAGAAATGCCTGCCCAGACCACACAATCCTAAATACCCACAGAGTCCCTCTATCACTTAAATTAATTCCAGTAAATTATATCATTATATATACATATAACATTTTACATATTACTTACATATAAAAATATATATGTAAATATATCAAAGTTAATAATATATAATTATTTCATCTCTAGAGCACTTATCACTCACAGATACGTTTCTTCTGTGTGTGTGTGTGTGTGTGTGTGTGTGTGCGCACGCACTTTTGTTGTCCCCTAAATGTCAGTTGCTGACCGCAGGAACCCAAGGGCTGCTGTATCCCCAGCTCCTGCATACGTCATGTGTTCAATAAACGTCTGATGAATGAAGGCAGCATTCAGTCAGAGGGATTCACTGGACCAACCTCTTTTTATGTCCTAGGTGTGGCTATGCTCTCTGCTGAGGCTACAGGAAGGTACCACACAGACGTGATCTTCGTCTTAGAGAACATACTGCCTCCTATTAAAGGAGACTGACCTCACACAGATCCCTGAGAAATTAAGACATCCTACAGAGCATGCCTGCTGGGTACAGTGAGTGTTTATGTGTACAGTGAGAGGTCAGGGCAGGCTTCCCTGAGGAAGTGACATATAGGCCGAGATCCAAGGGCTGAGCAGGCCAGGCAGAGGGGAAATGGGGATGGGTTTCCAGAACAGGTAGAAGCCCATACAAAAGCCAAGAGGAGGGATTCAGCGTGTGGGCCATAAGTGTTTCTGACAATGTTATGTAAGCCAGCCAGTGAGATCCTGTAAGTAGCGGGCCTGGCAAAGAGCGGACGCTCCCTCCCTGTTAGGCTCTCCTTGAGGCTAGCACGGCCAGTGTGCGGGACAGTGAGTGACACACACAGAAGGTGGCCAGGCTGCCGAGGCGAAGGACTGGGCAGTGGGCAAGGTGGGGGAGGTTGGGTCAGCTGCTGGTTGCCTGGTTGGCCATGGCTCTGAGCACTTCCCACCCCTACCTGTGATGAGGCCTTTGCCATTCTCGTTCACTGCTATGCCCGCTGCACGGCCCTTGAAAATGTGGTTCCCGCTAAAATGGAAGGGGAAGAAAAAAAGAGTAGATAAGACCACTGTTACGTGTCAAAGCCAATGCCTGCTCAAGGGGACTACCTTCCTTTGTGGCCTTCCCCAGACTACACAAGCCCACAGGGGCATAAAGCACTTCCTGCAGTCCTAGAAGCCAGGCGTTTATAAGTCTTTAGTGACCTTACAGACAACCTGATCCAGAACTAAATCAGTAACTATGCCGTACAAGACAATGATACTCGAGTTTCTGTGGCCTCTCCTGACTGTCGCTTACATGCAAACTTTGAAACTGGTCATCGTGGTGCACTGGTGAAAAGTCAACAACTGGTCAGGAATTCCTAGGAGGCTGTGTGAAGCTTATTTGGGCATGATTTGTTCCCAAAGCCTGAATCGGAGTCTCTCCTGTAATGAGCCCACTCTCCTGTTTGTATCCAACAGCTACCCTTTACCTTATTTTCTGTTAGCTTAATCACTTATCCCCTGAATGACAACATAAAATAATGACATGCCTTAAAAAAAGAAAACCAGATTTTTAAAAAGGAGATTTTGAGAATATCAGGGAATGTGTATGTGAAACCTCGTGGGCTGGCTGAGCTGCATACGGATGACAGAGGAAAACGTGCTCCCGCTCAGAGAAACATGTGCAGCCCTCACTGCCCTGGAAAGGCCTTGAGAATGCAGCACCGGACACCTGAGCGTGTTGAAGGACATACATCACTCTCCAGTCTCTGCACCTTGGTTTCCTGCCTGGTAACACAAAGCCAGTCGCATGGGGACATTAGCACAATTGGATTATCCCTGGAGGCCACTCATTCGCTATTTGTTCGTTTTACCAATAGGAATGCTGGTACCTCCTTTCTTCCTGGAAGGGCACCCGCCTCCTCTCTTAGGGGACAACCTCCTACTTCCTACCATGTGGCTGAGGGATTTAGGTCCAAATATTCATCTGGCTCTTTAGAGCCTAACACAGGGCCTGGCATCCCACAGAACATTATGAGTAGGAGTTGGCTAAGTTTTCCTATCTCCTATGGCAGGGTTCAAATGGTTTACATCCTTGGGGGGAAAACCCAGCAAATTATGTTGATGCTGGGGAAGCCAAATGTCAACTGCACCCATGCTGTGCATTTGAGTTGAACAAGTAAAATCATTTGTTAAAGATATCCCAATTTTTGCCCCCAGATAGATCTGAAGAGTCTGTTTTGATCTGGTTATAATTCAGTCGGCAGATGGTTACTGTGGGTTTCTAGAATTCACGGTCAGACACAGGCCCTAGGCTAGGGCGTTCATATTTCTGAGAACTGTGCCGAAGCAACAAATGCATAGCTGGTCTGTTTTTAATACAAATCACCTCTAGAAAAGACCCATGGCCACTTGGAGAAGCAAGTGTGCGTATGTTCACAGGGAGAGCAAAACAAAGATAAAAGAGGTATCAGGGAACACTAAGGAAAAGCTGACAGACAGATCATTGTTCCAAGAACCAATGGTAGGATGTTTACAGCATTTGAGCCAGTTTGAACCCTGTGTTTCCTTGAAGCCAAGGCAAAAAGAGAAACACAAAAGGTTATAAAACTCTCATTGGCAAAAAGACTGCCTTATCCAGGCTACTTCTGGGATCTCAAAATTCATTGTGCCCTCCCCTAGATCTCTACCTTCCATCACAAAGAAACATAAAGGAAAAAAGCACAACCTGGCCTACGGCCTCATCACTCTGCCCTCTGCTTCTATTGTCACATTTCCTCCTCCCAAATGATTCTCTGGCTTCCCTCGAAGGGTCTTTATGATTTATGTAAGGGGCCTACCTGGATAATCCATGATGGTCTGCCCACTTGAAGGTTCTTAATTTAATCATCTCTGCAACATCTCTTTTGCCATGAAAGAACATACGTGCAGGTTCCAAGGATTAGGAAGTGGATGTATCTGGAGAGCCATTATTCTGCAGATCATCCTCGGTATTGGAGGTTCTGTGTTCCAGCATCAACCTGCCTTCGTAGGCCGATCCTCTACTCAACCTTCTGGGAGGCTCGTGGCAGACACACCACACTTATTACCATTTTTCCAAGACACATCCCAAATTTCACTGTCCCTAAGTCCAGAATGCCATCAACCCGGCCACAAAATCCTACCTATCCTTTACACACAACTTGTGTCCTCCCCTGACTCGCTCAGCTGAAACTGTGGCTAGCTCCTCTGTAACTCTGTCACTTACACAAAGACCTAGTGAAGCACTATTTGTGTGTCCATCTCCAGCATGAGACTGTAAATGCCACGGAGCAGAGACTGTTCTTACATACTTTTTATATCACTGTTCCCTTGCACAAAGAGTAAACACTTAAAAGTGTGTTAAATGAATAGCAAGCACATGTATAAACACATAACTCTTAAGGTAATAATGCAAAGATGGAGAAAGAACTCTGTGACCACTAATGGTTTTCAGTAAGCTGTCTGTAACAGTCAAAAACAGATGCCTAACGGTAATCGGACTGGTTCAAAAGTTAGGGAATATCAAAACAATGGAATGATCTGAAGCTTTCCAAAACTGATAAAGGCCATGCAACCACATGGAAAAGCACATTTAGAATAACCTAGGGGAAAAAACACTTCAGAATAATTTGCTGCACATTTGTTCCAGTTATTTTCCTAAAGCAGGACATAAGTGTATGAGTCTTCTGTTTAAAAACTTTTAATGATTTCCCATTATCTAGAGAGAATAAATGACCTTCCTCAGCTGGGTCCACAGAAGGCTTCCTCCTCTGGCCCTGAGCTCTCTTCCCACCACCCTTCCACTGTGCTGTGCGGCAGAGATGGAAGGCTCCGGGGATATGGATCATGCTGCGGCGGCCACAGGACCCACGACTTTCTGGGACAGTCCCAATTAAAAATTTTTATACCAACATCACAATTTGTGTCAGATGGATTCTCAAGCCACAGGAGACTGCTAGCCAACCCCTGAATCTGCCATGCTCTGCTGCCGTTGCTCATGTTGTTTCCTTTACTAGGAATGCCCACTCCCATCTCGGTGACAGCCCACATTCTACCCATAGTTCCAAGTACACCTCTAATGCCCCTTTGTATCGAGGCCTTCCCACACGCCCCCAGTAGCATGGGTGCCTCCCTCGGGAGCGCTTCAGCAGTGTTTATCAGTCTGCTCCTTGGAAAGCTGGGATGGGCGCTCCATGCTCCCAGCAACGCCGCTGCCCCTTCTCACCTACAGCTCGCACACTGGTCCGTCACGGGACGCTGTGTGCGGAGGCAGATCCCGCCCCAGGACCTTAACGCAGCCTCTCAGGCACCCACTCGCAACCGAACAGAGTTGTCAGGTGAGTGGAAATCTTTATGCCATGTCTATCTTAGAGTTAGGTCTGGTCACACGTGTCCTCCAGGCTAGAGTGAGCTCTGGGGGAGCAGGGTGCTCCTCTGTTATCATTGCTAGAGGTGCTCAGCCACGTCTGCCGAGTAGAACTGGTAGAGGATGCGAACGAAAGCGCCTGTGTTACCTCAGTGAGATCAGGGTGGGGTCTCGGCTCTGCTTGCTTCGCTTTCTACACTGTTGTTTCAGTAAACAAAAATGTTTTCAGATGGAGGGAAGCCGCAGTGTAGGAAGCAGAGATCAGAGAGGAAAGAAGGGATGATGGCTGAGGGCAGTCTAGGGACAGCACACATACCTCACGACTGGATTTCCGTGGTACAGGATATAAATGCCAGCCTCCTTATTTGAAAAGATTTGGTTGTTGCGGATGACACCTTTCCCATTGCCAAGGACGACAATGCCAGAACGAAGGCCGTGGTGGATCTGGTTACACTGCAAGGGGACAGGAGACACCACAGAAGGTGGATCAGAACTGCCGGTAAGAAGCCGAGTGCTCAACTGCCGGCCCACAGCAGGGCCCGGGGGGGCACAGTGGAGAAGGCGCCGCTGCAGCGCCCTGCCTGGCACACCACAAAGCGAGCGGGCCACGCTGCTGCTGGTGGCACACCTGCAGAGCTGTAAGTGAGAACCCACAGACAGGAGTCCTCGCCGCCCCGCCTCTGGCTCTGCACCCGCAAGGCATGCCACTGAGCACGGCTGAGCCTCCAGAGTCCTCCAGCGCACGGCCCAGGGTCCAGGGAGCTCAGATCTCATGGAAGGGCAGCACCCCACTACGTGACAATGCTGGCCACGTGCAGTCCCAACGGGCCACCTCCAGGGACGAGTGAGAGCCATTGGGCTCCCACTCCTCACTTCCCATTGAGGGAAGGCCTGTGGGAAGGTGCGGCTCTGGTGGGCCTGACTGTTCCACGGGGCCTGAGATCACAGAAGCTGTACGTGCTACAAACAAACACCCTTTTTTCTTATGCACGGGGACGCTGGCCCAGGGCCACACAGTATGCGGCAGCGCCAGATCTGAAACCTAGCTCTCCTGCTTCCCAGCGAGCTGCTTTTACACAGTGACATTTTCAGATCATAACAAATGATGATAAAATTGTTTCACTCTGTTAAGTTAGAGCCTATATACATTCCTATACTTGAACCAGGAAGTTCGCGGATTCTCTTCCAAAACGATTTCACAGAAGCAAAGTTCTAGTTTGCTTTAAAACGTTCCACGCCGTAAGCAGTCCTATTCTTACTCACTTCCCAGATTTTCTCCTGAAGGATCTGGCAGACTCACCAGGGCAACCATCGCCTAACGCAAGTCCTTCACACGGCTGTGAAAAGCGCAAAGCTCAGAGAGAGAAGCGTAAGCAGTGGCATTTCCATCCCCACACTCTTTCATGAAGCCAGGACAGAAACATAACGCCCTCTGTCCCTCCACCTGCTACGCTGGCCTGTCCCCTCTGTCCCTGGGAAGGCAAACTCCTTTCATCTCTCTGGCAACAGTAGCATTAATTTCTTTCCTCAGGCAAGGCCGTGCCTCAGACGCCAGCTGCAAGGCAGAAACACAGTGAGAGGAAGGCGTTGAAAGAGGACACTGGCTAGGCAAGTCTCTCGAAAAGGCGAAAGATTTATACGATCTGAAGAGAAACTAGAGTATAGGCATGTCTCTTTAAATAGGAGTTAGGAACTTTCCCTCCTCTGCATTGGCAAGGGTGGTCTTATTAAACATTTTTTTAAATGTTTATTTATTTTTGAGAGAGAGAGTGAGAGAAAGAGCGCGCGTGCATGGGGTGGGGGTAGGGACGGGGGACAGAGGATCCGAAGCAGGCTCTGTGCTGATAGTAGTGAGCCCAGTGTGGGTTTCGAACTCATGAACTGTGAGATTGTGACCTGAGCCGAAGTCGGGACCCTCAACCGACTCAGCTGCCCAGGCGTCCCAAGGACAGTCTAATATAATGGGTTAAGAACATCGACCCAGAGTCAGGACTGCCTGGATTCAAGTTCCAGCTCTGTCACTAATTGTATGATTTGGGGCAACATCCTTAGTGTCTCTTTGTGCCTCAATGTCATCATCCATAAAATGGAATAATAATAATTCTATCACACAGGGTTGTGTAAAGATTAAACCACAGGTAAATATATACAAAGTGATAGGCACTATGATAAGGGCAGATATTATTTTTTCAAGGCCATAAGAAGTCTGGGACATTCCCTAGTTCCTGGGATATGTGTCTCTCAGGGAAGGCCTGAGCAGAACAAGGGGCTGGGCTCTTGTGTCACTGGTCCTATCTTCTACCATTTCAAGTGGCTTTCACGTTGCTGTAAAATCAAATTCACGTGGTTTCACAATATTCGTGAGACAAATAATCTTCAGAACTAAATATCCTCGGGGCACCTGAGTGGCTCAGTCGGTTAAGTGCTGGACTTTGGCTCAGGTCATGACCTCACAGTTTTTGGGTTCTAGCCCCACAGTCAGGCTCTGTGCTGACAGCTCAGAGCCTGCAGCCTGCTTTGGATTCTGTATCTCCCTCTTTCTCTGCCCCTCCCCCACTCACACTCTGTCTCTCTCAAAAATAAGCAAACATATATATAAAGAAAAAGAACTAAATTTCTAAATGCCCTTTTTATAGTGAAGAATGATCTACCGTGGGGTTTTAGTTTTGAGCCAGGTGTCTTGTAGGGCATATATCATATCTTTATTCTTATCAAACTCAAAGCAAACCAGAGCCTATCAGGGCTGAGGAAGTACTCCATAACATTTCCTATCCAGTCCTCTTTTTTCCTAACAAGGAGACTGCAGGGAGGTGACTTATTCAAAGCCATTCCAATTATGTGAAGAAAGAGACACACAGTCACAAGGACACACAGAGAAAAGGGCAAAAACCACTTGCAAACAGGAAGCAATATAAATTCAAGATAGCAACATTTACTTAAATAATCTCAGAAAAGGCTTTAGAACCGAGAGCCACTCTGAAAAGAGCATGAAGACAGAGAAAAGTACCAACCAGTATGAGTGGGTTGGACTTTTTCCGGATGTCCACGCCCGCCTCCGCATTGTGGTAAATGTTGTTGCCTGCGATCAAGCCTCCGCCCTCCAAGCGAAGGAAGATGCCTGACGCTCTGCAGCGGTGAATGTCATTCCTGAGCATGACAATCTAGGCAGAAAGGAGAAAGCCATTTGTTTTCTTGTCCCAGGTTTTTAAAAAGAAAAACCCTTTTAAAAAACCCGCCTGAGTCCTTCCCTTACCATCTGCTCCCCCCTGCTGTGCCAGCAGCAGGCAAGGATGGCCTCTTCCCACCTGGTGTGCTCCTGGGTGCTGAGAAGCTCTGTGCCCCACCTGGCCCTGCCCTGAAGCCTCCTTACCCCAACCACAGCAGCTCGTTAATAAAACCTGGACCAAAGCTCGGCCCCGTGTCCCATGGTCACAACTTGTGAACAGAACGACTGGCTGACTGGATGGAAAGGACCCACAGAGAAGCTGGGATTTAGTGGTCTTTAAACTGCATGCACTGGGGTTACCCAGAGGTCTCTCCAGGTTCCCAGGGCACAGCTAACAATGAATGGAACCAAGGTCCACATGCGTCTTTGCTAAAATTCACCTGCCTGAGGGGTGCCTGGGCGGTTCTGTTAAGCATCTGACTCTTGATTTCAGCTCAGGTAATGATCTTACGGTTCATGAGATCGAGCCCTGTGTCTGGCTCTGCACTGACAGCCCAGAGCCTGTTGGGATTCTCTCTCTCCCTCTCTCTCTGCCCCTCCCCTGCTCATGCTCATTCTCTCTCAAAATAAAGTTTAATAAAATAAAATAAAATTTCACCTGCTTGAGAAAGCACCTGAGGATAACCCCTCCACCTTCCCTTTCACTTTGTAAGACAAAGGCCTATTCTCGTCCATTCTGAATCTTTCTTGGGTGTATTATCCTGGGGTGCTCCTTAGTTTGGAGTTTTAAGGGAACAATTAGAAGTACTGGTATAGGGGCGCCTGGGTGGCTCAGTTGGTTAAGCATCCGACTTCGGCTTAGGTCATGATCTCATGGTTCGTGGGTTCAAGCCCTGCATCGGGCTCTGTGCTGACAGCTAGCTTAGAGCCTGGAGCCTGCTTCGGATTCTGTATCTCCCTCTCTCTCTGACCCTCCCCTGCTCACGCTGTCTCTCTCTCTCAGAAATAAAACATTAAAAATTTTTTAAAAAAGTACTGGCACAAGGAAGCTTTTAAACAAGGTACTACAACCCAGCACCAAGCTTATTTAAGGGGATGACTGCCATTTACATTTTCTTTTCATACTTAATAGGTATATTAAAGATTCAGAATATATTTGTATTGTTCTAAGCAATTATGTATTAATAGTAAAAACATATTACATCGGGGTAAACTGTGCGCTACTAGTAAACAACAGATTACATTAAAATAGCAGTCCAGAAGAATAAGGTAGAAGGGAAGTGTCTGTTTAGGATGGAGAGCGCTGGCCAGAGAAGTCACTGATCCCACACAAGAACAGAATCAGATACTGCACAAAAACACAGCCTTTCTTGAACCATCGGAGAACTGAGACTGCACGATGGCCAACAAGCCTGAAACCCAAGGAAAGCAGGCACCTCCTAGGAGACGAGAGGGGAGCACCTGCCTGCCCCACTGCACATGGTGCCACATGAACCGGTAAGAATTCAGCTACAGGGTTCAGCGCGTTGTTGAAGGCCAAGTGTGAACCAGTGCGAGAGTGCAGGAGCCCTGGGAGTAGGTATGTCTACTTCTCCGGGGACCTCGTGAAGTGCTCAGGGGGAAAGAATGGGGATAGGACAAGAGACTGGGGACAAACAGCCTCCCGCAGGGCAGAGGTGTAGGGCACAAGGAGAGCAGCCATTCAATGTAAGGAAAGCACTAAGCCCCTCTTTGAGTCTTCTCCCTAACTTCCCTGTAGAACAAGCCTTCAGCAGCGGGGGAGGAGGGCGGTAGACCCCGTCATGGAAGGGAAAGAGAAAACCCCATCTCGGGCCCAGATATTTAGAGCCCCCCTAATGCTGGGGGTGAGGCAGGACCACTGGAAAGGGCCTACTTTCAAGACCCATGGACACAGCAGCTGCCTAAGACTAAGGACAAACTGGGACACACCAGCCCAGAGCCACAAGTGACTGCAATCTGCTGGGAGGGGTGAGGCCATGGAGACAGCCACTCTCTAAGGAGCAAAGAGAAGACCCTAAAAGCACAGGAAAAGGCCAGCACACGGTAAAGAAGAACATGAAGAATGCTGAGGGTAATCATAACAACAAAACCAGAACCAGCTTAATCCTGACTAGGCTGACCCAAAACCTGGCCCTCTAAAGGCCTAGCATGAGAAGAGGTATGCCCATTTCCACACATAAATGTGATTTACCTCAGTCTCTGCTTTCCCAGATATTTGACTTTCAACTACAAATGATAAGGTACACAGAACAGCAAGAAAAACATCACAGTTTTCGTTGTGGGGCCCTAAGCAACTGGGCTTTCTGCCAGCCTTACTCTCCTGGACATGTTCTAGAAGGCAGGGGAGGGTGGCTGCCCTCTGGCCACTGGATCAAGGCTTTGCTTCTGGGCATGGAACCAGCTCAGCAGGCCCTGTGCTCCCGCCCACAGCTCCCTGCTTGTATGAACGCCACTTAGCATATAATTGTACCTGATGCTGGGTACTTGTGAGAAACCAAGGATTTTTTCTTTTTTCTTTTTTTTTTAGTAAAAAATCCTGAATATCAGCTTCTCAGGTTCCTTGCTGGAGACTCACTAGGAATTACAGGCTGCACACTTCCTGCCCAAAGCCTCTGGAAGCAACAGTTCAAAAGGGCTACTGCAAGTAAGGCTGTGTAACTTTCCATTTTTCCTTTTTCCATGACTCCCAGCTACCACCTGCTCCCAAGTCCGCGAGGCAGGCCACCTCTCTCTCCAAAGCTCCAGACCCAGGTAACCAGACAGCACCTCTGCCAGACGTCAGAAGTGCTCCATGTTCAGCATGCCCAGAACTGAACTCAGCATCTCTCTGCACGTCCTAACCTCCCACATTCCTGCTGTTTCTCAGCTACTCAGGCCCGAAATCTAGGCCTCACGGCTTCGACTACTCCCTCCGAAAGCCCTCCTTCCCACCTCTCCAGACTGCCCCGTCCCCTCCTGTCCGTCTCTGGATCACAATTCTCCACTGGCCCTCATTGATCTTGCCTCCGGCCTTGTTCCCCTCCATTCAATTCTCCAGAAAGCAGACAGCATGAGCTCTCCACATACAGATCTGACCACAGTTTTCTGCTTAAAATCTGTCAGCAAGCTCCCACTGCCTTCAGGGCAAACTCCCATCTCTGCGGCAAGCCCTCTGTGTCTCAGCTAGCTGACTCCCTCGTCTCAGAGCCTCCCCTCAAGCTCTGGCTGTCTGACTTACTTGCAACTCCTTGAACGTGTGGTGTCCTTTCTTACATCTGGGCCTTCACCCCTCCCACCCCCCCCAATGTCTTATAGCCTCCCACTGACAACTCCTCCTCCTGGGAAGCTCAGCGCGGGCACTGCTTCTCCAAGGGACCTTCCCTGAGGCTGGGCTCCTATGCCACCCATGGTGCCTCCATCATGGCACCTCTCACACCGGACTTTTAAAAGCATTTGTTGAGCACTTGCTATGTGCCAGACAGGACCTTAGCTCATCCTTACCACACCTTGGAGACAGAAAGTATCATTGGTCCAAATGACGCAGAGCTAGTAAGGGGCAGAGCCAGAATTTGACTCATAAGCCAAAGTCCTAATAAGTATACAAGGTGTGGGGTGGGGGTGGGGGAGACCCTCCTGGAGGGCTCGGACCAGATCCTATCACCACGGTACCTGAGAGCAAAACTACGACCCATCCTTTTTACCTGACCATGATCTTTCATTCTCTGTAGGCTGAAACTGTGCTTTCCTGGTAACACCATCTAAAATCCTTTTTGGAAGTGGGCTGGGCAAAATGCAACTAAATGCGATTGCTGCTAACCACTCCAGAAGCCTGCAGCGATCTGCAAGACTCCCTCCCAAGTGACACGTGAGCAGCGCCCCTCAGCCTACGAGGTGCCTTGGCAATATTACGGTACCGGAGCCTCACAAACCCCCATGACAGATGCCAAGTCAGGGAAGCTTATTTCCATTTTACAGGAGAGAACGGTAACGCTCATGGTGAACCAGTGGAGAGGAAAGACTCAGACCCAGGAGCCGGCCATGCTTTCTTCCAAAAGGCCGTATCTTTCCTCTGAGAGGCCGTTCCTGTGCTCAGTGGTTTGCGGGGGCTGTGGACTGTCCCGGGGTGCCCTGAGGGGCCAGCAGGGTGGTGATCGCATTAGTGGCAGGATGGATTGCTCTCGGCATAAAGTCCAGATATCTCGTAGGGGCTTTTCAGGCCCTGGGCAAGGTGGCTTCTGCTTGCCTCCCCTGCCTCATTTGTAAGCACTCTTCCCTCCCCAGCACACCGCTGAATTCAGCCCCACACCCAGGCCCCAGTGCAGAACGTTCTGGCTGCCTAGAATGCCCTCACTCTGCGCCCCCTTCTTACCACACGCACACTCTTTTCCTTGGCTGTCCTCTCTACTCATCCTACAGCTTCGACACTTCTTCTGGGGCGCCTCCTCTGGTTTAGATCAAAGCCAGTCATCACATGCCTCTCAATTTTCTCTCATCCAGGCTAAAGAGCCCTTGTTCCTTCTCCTAGGACTTAGGGGACATGGTTGAGAAGTAGCATGACATACCAAAAGGAGTTGGAAGACCTAAGTTCTAGTCTCAGTTCTGCCACTAACTTGCTGTGTGACCCTGAGTAAGTCACATTCCCCCTTTGGGCCCTGTTTCCTCTTCTGTAAAATGGGAATGGTTTCTGCTCTGTTCAAATCAGATGATGGACATAAGACAAGGGTGTGTTATAAGCTTGTATAAAGATGACTTTTAAAGAAATAGCCTTCCTGTGTATAGCCACAGGAGCCCTCTCATCAGTCAAAATCATGTTCCTAGTGACCCAGGAAGGCCTCACGGGTCTGCAGAGTAAGGCTTATGACAGCACCTTGCTATTATGTATACACCGCACTGCGTAAGTCAGGTTCCGGAAGATGTTTCCTTCCATCTTGGCTCGGCCATAGGAGCAAACAAAGACGCCTCCTTTTCCGTCCCGGAAGAGGCACTTGCGGATGAGGCAGCCCTGCACGGAGCTGGCCAGTGCCATGGCCTCCTTGTCCTTCTGCAGCTCCTGCTGCAGGGAGTTCAGCACTAGGCAGCTGGGCAGCTGAATGGACGCTCCTGGAAGTGGCGGGCCTAGAAAGGAGCCCCCTAGCACAGGGCGTGGGCCCTGCACTTGGTAGGACAGTCTGTATGTGAGCTGGTCCTCGTCCTCGTCCTCACCACTAGGACTCAGTCCTCCATCGCTGCTGTCTGGGGTCTGGGCCACCCTTTCCCCATCACTGCCCACCTCTGCCTCCAGGGAGCCAGCCTTGGAGCCTGGCTTTGGGGAGGTAGAAGCTGGGCTGGTAGGGCTTTGGCTGCCTTCAATGACAATGTCACAGGTCCTTGGGCTCCAAGCCTGGTCCCTGCTCTCCAGGTCCAGGGACATTAAAGAGTCAGAGTTCTCCGTGGGGAGCACACTGGGGGAGGACTTGATAAGCCCTAGTAGATACTTGTAGGCCCAGTTCTTGTCTGCAGATGGGTGGCCCTCCACAGTCACAGAGTTGTTTTCACTGCCCACAAATTCACAGTTTTCCAGCACACACAGGGGCACGTTGTGAAGGAAAACATGGGTGTTTTTGAAGGTGCAAAACTTCACTTGGCAGGTGCCTGGGCCATGGACCTGGATGTGCCCGTTCTCAAAGTTGCAGTTGTCAAATTGGACATGACCGGATGTTGTCTGAGGAATAAAAAAGAGAAAGTGGATAAAACAGGGATAAGAACTGTTTTGCTAGTCAGTACTCTAACTGCTCCTTAAGGAGGGTGGAGCATGGAGAAGCCATGTGTCCTGCTGATCCTGTTCTCTCCCCTACCCCCTAGGGCATGTGTCGCCCCCCACCCCCGCCCCGAGAGGGGGATGGGGACAGGACAGGAGGCTGCACTGCATCAGAGGGGGGATAATTTGGAGTTGCCTGCTTTTCCCTCCTTCCAAACCCAAGGGGAAGGGGACGAGAGTGGAAACGGCTAATGGCAGAAAAGTTCACGCTATGCAACAGGGCCCTTCCTGAAGATCTCAGATCTCAAGCAAATTCTCCCAATACTCAAGAAATGCTTAGTGAGAATATAAACTTTAAGAGGTGAAGATGGGGAAGAGGGTTCTGAGAAGCCAAATGCTCAGAAGGATGCTGTGTGAAATGGAATCAATGGTAACCAGGAGGGCGAGCACCACTCTAGGGATGAAGAGGAGTGACAGGGAGAGCTTTGAACTTTGAGAAACACAAGAAGTGGCTGGGATCTGAGAAACTTTACTGCGAACCCTGAAGGGTGACGGAATCCCAACTCGGTATCTCGGTTATGTGAAGGAAGTATGAGGTCACGAGGTGTTGTGCTACGTCTCACCCCTTCAGACCACTTCCTGTTCCCCATCCTCTCTCAGCCCTGCAGCACCCCACAGAGCATCAGCTTGGTGGGGACAAGGCCAGGCAGAACCCTGTGGGCCGACAGAAGACAGGCCAGGAGGGGCTGAGCCCTGCCTGGGCTGGGGCAGGCAGTGGGGAAGGCCCACCCACAGGTACTGGGAAAGAGTCAGCCTGTCTGGCAACTGGAACATAGCGGTAGAGCAGAGCAAAGGACGGCAGGCTACGTCCCTAACGAGGTGGACGAGGTATGCTGCCGCAGCTGGGCAGCACCAAGCAGCGGTTAAGATGGGCTCTGGAGTCCGACTTCATGGGGCGCTCCCATCTCTGCCTCTTTCAAGTGTGTTACCCTGGATAGGATTTCACCTTTCTGAGGCTCAGCTTCTTTGTCTGCAACAGGGGGCTTACCAGCTAAGGAAGCACAAGGCAGAGAGCCGGGTACAAAGTTGGCATCTAATAAAAATTAGCCATCATTACCCAGGATCAGGGACACAAAGAACAGAGACTCCTCTCAGGGTGGGAAGGGCTGAGCCCCACAGCACCACTCACCTGAGCCCCTCAGCTCCCAGGCCTCACTGAGAAGCCCACCCACTCTGTGTTCCTGACAAGTAACTGTTTCTGGATTTCACACTAAATGCCACCAGATGGATTTGAAACGTAAAATGAGGGAGGGTTCCATGATCCCCCTGAGTGATCCAGACACATCCACCCCCTGAACAGATTCTACATTCTCTAGCAGTGACCACCCTTGAGAGCCTGGCCTGAGCTTACTTGCCTTGACCTCTGTAAGTTCTTCCTTATGGCTAACTTATTTTTTTCTAGCTGCAATTTAAGTCTATTTTTGCTTTACTTTGTCCTCTCTGTAGATGAACGCCAGCTCTCTGGAGATGAACCGCCATTGCTAGGGTTCTCCTCAGAAGTCACTGAAAACTGCTGTGAAATCACTCTGGCCTTTGCATTTTTTCTGGAAGGTCATCCTAGACCCTTGTCCTGTTTTTAGTTAAAAGACAATCAGGGGCAGAGCACTGATACATGCCAAGCATGAAGCCAGATGGTGGGCTGGGCTACAGGGAAGTGAAGGCCAGGCCCCCACCCCATCTGCAGCTGTACTTCTAAGTGGAAAGGAGAGGCTGAAACCAACAAATTATTCTCAGAGTAAATGGAAACATCCAGGGTCTGGAATCAAACTTTCTTCTGGGTCTGCAGACCCGTGCAGGAATCGTTCATCTGTCCTTCTGAAACATTCTAGGCCTAAAAAGCAGGCTTTTAGGTTTCTAAAGAATACAGCATAGTGTGATTTCAAAAGTGCTTAGAATTTGAGTTCTAACTTCACTAATTATGCATTTGAGAAAATTACTTAGCATCCCTGAGCTTTTTAATGGCCCTCCTCTGCAAAATGGAGATCCCACATCTACTACCTACCACAAATCTTTGTTGTGGGGATCAAATGAAGTCACAGATGGAAAGTCATCTAGATTATCAATATAGACTTTGGATCCTAGCTCTGTCCCTTACTGAGACCTGGGTATGTCACTTCATCTTGCTGAGCCTCGGTCTGCTCATCTATAAAACCAGATGACACTACCCATCTTACTAATAGCTGTAAAGCACAAGCCAGGCTCACAGTGTACCTGCAAACAACTGGTAGTATAGCAGTCATTACAAACTTGAGAGACAATTTATTGTTATTGGTAGAAATAGAGGCAACATAATTATTACTATTACAATGTTTCTATGCAGTGTAGAGCTGTAAAAAGCTCTGCCGAGACCTACTGACCTACCAATGTGTCAATACATATTTTGCTTTGCATACAGCCTGTACTCTGTGTTACTAGAAGATCTGTGTTGGGCTGGTATTTCCTGAGCCTCTCTCAAGGCACCCTTGGTAAAAGCCTGACCTTCCTTGAGCCTCCTCCACAGGCTGGGGCTGATGTGCTGAAGGTCACTGGTCCTGCACAGCCTCCCCTGGCTTTGCCCATCTCTGGGCATGAGGTGCTCTCGCCTCCTGCAGCCATGGGCATACTCCCAGACCTGGCCTTCCCACCTAGCTACTCCACCTGTGGTTCCAGTTCATCCAGTGGGGAAGAAAAGTACAAAGCCGTTTGGGTTCGGAGTCCTTGGCTTATTTTTTAATACAGTTTTGCCAGGAATAAAGCAGAATGTTGATTATTACTGTTCCCAATTCTCAACTGGTGCAGAGGAGCGTGTTCTAGGAACAACAAAAAAACTCTTAATTTCAACAAAAAGGGGTTGCAAACCCACTAAGAAGAGGCCAAAGCCCAGGGTCAGGACTGGAGAGGCCAGCTGTCTGGATACGGAGACGCACCTTAAACATGAACGGGGAGAACCAGGCGGGCATGAAGACAAGGTTGCACAGGCGTGTGGTGGAGCAGTGCTGGTCAATGCTGGCTAGCAGGGCCACTTCACCCAACTTCCCGCGGCCGACGATCTCCACGGGTACCTTCAGGATGATTTCACCTTGCTCTTCATACACACCTGGGAAAAGCACAATTCGGTCATACAGGCTAGCCATGGCCAAGGCACTGCCCAGGCTGTCAAACTCATGGCCTGGCCCAACACTCAGGGTACGGCGTTCCCTCCTCCGGCGAAAGAGAGAAAAGCAGACAGAGGACTCCAAGTCCAGGGCATTCTTGGTCCATGTCTTGGAGGCAAGGTAATGCTGCTTGAAGGCCTCCCTCCAAGACTCAGGCTCCACATCGGGCTGGTTGGGCCAGTTGGGGTGGCGGCATTCGGTGCATCCCAGACACAGCTGCCGCCAGCGGGTGCTGTCGAGACTGAGGATCAGGTCATACCAGGCCCTGCACACCAGGCTGCAGCGGCCCAGGTCAGGAAGGTGCAGGTAGGCTAAGATCATGCGCCACAGCTCCAAGGGGAGACCGCCAGCCTCCATGGTCACCTGGGAGCAAACACAAAAGATGTTTTTGTTTACCCTGCTTATAGCTCCTCCTCTTTAAATATTCCCTGCCTTCTCGGGACCCCAAGGGTGTGCAAGAGAACAAGGCCAAGCCAATCACAGAGCTCCATCCTCTCAATCAGAATCCTCCTATGGGATTGTTCTACCTGGAATCAGCAGGCAAGATGCTCCTTTCTCTTGGTCAGAAACTATAAGGATATGACCCCCAAACTGCGGTCAGCCACGTTCCCCACTGGTAGAAAAAACCTTGTGGTACCAGAGCCAGGCAGAGATGAGGAGATGAAAGATGAAAATTGAAAAAGAAAGAAAAAAAGCGATCACATGTATATGTGTCCTGCTGGTACTGATTCCAGCCAGATTCCTGAAGCTGCTCTGGAATCTGTAGTTCTTTCTTCACTTCTAGGAGGTTCCTCAATGGCCTTCTAATAAATTCCCTTTTTTGCTCTAGCCAGTTTGATGTGGGTTTCTATGACTTGTAACAAGGTTTTGGACTAATATAGAGGGAACCCGCCTTTTGCTGTTTTGGTTCTAGAGGTCTGGACCTCCTAGACTCCCAGGAAAGGGACCTCTATTTCTTCACAGCAAGGGGAATGAGAACTGAGGCAGAGAGTGTCCATTTGTCCACCTCTCTTCACTGCCGGATCACGTAATTATACTGTACTCCCACATGAGGCAGCCTCAGGAAAGACTGCTGCTGGGTCAGGCTGTGGGGTTTGGTCCTGGCTCTGCTGCTGGTCACTGATGCAACCCTGTGTCCTAAACACGTGCCATGCTGGCTGCCCAGCCATCTGCCCCCTTGCTTTCTGCCCGACCCACAATTTACCCCATGTTTAGAATGCAGAGCTCCCTGGTAGCTGTGTCTGTGGAACAAGACAACTCCCCAGGCCCTTGGCAGCATAGAGTGGGGCTCTGGATGGCTCCAACTGGGCTGCTGAAATCTCCTGCGGAACAGGAGTTGTAATTCTAGAATCAGGTCGGCTTCTTTCCTGAATGGAGAAGAATGAATGGCTTCTTTCCTAAGCTATAAACTCAGGAAGAGTTGCTAATGACCATTTTCTTTGGAGGGAGGGGCAGAAGAAGCTAGTCTACGTTGAGAGAAGGATGAACTGGAGACAAAGAAATGAGCAGAGAAAATGGCAAAAACCATCCCAATTTCTCTATAGCACCCTAGGTCACGGTTCCAGCCTACGCTTAAAGCTCAGCTTTAACCTTGCCTTTTGAATTCCATCAGCTAGCTCTGTGCTCTTGCGATAAATTCTCTTTTCGCTCAAGTTGGCTTCACTGAATTTCTGTCATGTATACCTAGCTAAAGCTCTGTCATTTATGAGTGTCAGTTTCCCCACCTAAAAAACAAGAGGACTGTATTAGATGACCTAGAGCAACTTCCAAGTCTGAAACCCTATGAAGTCTCTAGACAACTAGAAACTAAAACTGGAAATAGGGCAGACTTCACAGCCAACTGTAATCAAGTTGTTAACCTCTTCGGGGCCTTGGTTTTCCTCTCCATTTTATGAAAATGATGATCATACCTGTCAGCTATCTAGGCCCAGGAAGGCTAGAAGCACAAATGTGTGATGTATACAAGATTTCTGAGCTTCATCATAACAGGTGTGACTTTAACTCTACAGATTAGTATGAGGGCCTGGGTAGGTAGGTTCTTCCGTAACGATCACCTGGTGAGCCTTTCCTAGTCCTCAGCAGCACTGGGGAAGAGCAGGCCTCTGGACTGGGAAGCATGACAGAGCAAAGGCTGGGCTCCTGATAGCTGTCACTCTCTCAAATGAACACTGCTTTATTCATAGTGTGAATGGGTCTCTGTGACACCCATGTCCTGTTCCTCACCTCCTTCTTTAGCCATATCTTTTAGGCTTTTTTAAGAGAAAAAAATTTTTTTAAGTTTATTTGTTCATTTTGAGAGAACAAGCAAGAGATAGAGAACTAGACAGGGAGGGGCAGAGAAACAGGGGGCAGAGGATCTGAAGCAGGCTCCAAGCTGACAGCAGAGAGCCCGATGTGGGGCTTGAACTCATGAACTGGGAGATCATGACTCGAGCCGAAGCCAGATGCTTTAACCTAACACTGAGCCACCCAGGCACCCCCAGAAAATTGTTCTTCCCTCCTTCTCTAACTATTGTAAGAAGGTAAATATAGTTAGGTGATCACATCCCTTGGCTTTGACTATAAAATCTGAGTCTCCAGCCCCAATAGTCTCTCTCAGGCCTTCTACACATGGGCACCCAATTGCCTGTTGAGCATTTCTACTTGAATGTTACACAGATACTAAAGATTCAGCAAATAGAACCTCAACTTCCACTTCTGGCCGTGACAAAATAACTGGAATTAGATTTTCCCTCCTGCCATGAAAAACTATAAAGTTGCTCTAGGGACGCCTAGGTGGCTCAGCTGGGTAAGCACCTGACTCTTGATTTCGGCTCAGGTCAAGATCTCAGTCATGAGATCAAGCCCTGTGTCAGGATCCCTGCTGAGTGTTGAAACTGCTTGGGATTCTCTCTCTCCCCCTCTCGGCCCCTCCCCCCTCAACTCTCTCTCTCAAAATAAATAAACTTAAAAAAAAAAACCTATCAGTTTGCTCTGAATATGTGGTTTCAGGCACTGAACAGCAAGCTGCGCCAGGCTGTAATTTTGGAAAGAAGGGAAACACAGGAGGGGAGCATGCAACTGTTCTAGCTTTCATTCGGGGCACCTTCTCTTAGTGGGGCAGAGAGATGGCACCCAAGCAGAGTGGTAGTCTCACTGAGCAGGCAGATCTGAGTTATGAGAGGCTCAGGTGCCTGGAATCTGTGAGGCAGGGTGAGGGGGGTAGGCAGTGTCTTGGCTCAAGGCTGGACTGCACAGGCACAGGGCAAGCCTTCATGGGACCTAGTAGACATCGCCTGCTAGGGGTACATGGGGGTACTAGAGATCACGCAGAGCTGGGAGCTAAGGGAAGTCCAGTCCAGAACATGGAGTCTCACACCGAGACTCAGAAAGTATATGCTACAGGAACATATTCAAATTGGAAGAATAAAAGCAAATCTGATAGGATCAAAAGGTTCTGCCAGTAACTGAACTGTTAGAATACAACAAACACTCAACAAAAACAAAAACAAAAAGAGAACGTAATCTAGACTCCCTCAACACGTCAGCCACAAGACAGTGTGGTATGGGCATCAGGAAAATAGAGTTCAGGACAGAAAATACGTATACTGAGCAATTAACTTTTGACCAAATATCAATGCAATTCAATGGATAAACAAAAGCCTTTTCATCAAATGGTGCTGGGAAAGCTTGACGTACGTATGAAAAAAATGAACTTCTGACACATACCATATACAAAAATTTAAGATTAAGTTTATACCTCAGCACAAAATACAAATCTATAAAGCTTCTAGATGAAAACATAAGACTCTACGCAACCTTGGGATACGCAAAGATTTGTGAGAACACAAAAGGTACTAATCATACTAATCATAAAAGACAAAAATCAATAAATTAAAATCTATCTCAAAATCTGCTCATCAAAAGGCATTATTAAGAAAATGAAGGGGCGCCTGGGTGGCATGATCTCACAGTTTGTGGGTTTCGGCCCCGCATCTGGCTCTGTGCTGACAGCTCAGAGCCTGGAGCCTGTTTCAGATTCTGTGTTTCCCTCTCTCTCTGACCCTCCCCTCCTCACGCTGTCTCTCTCTCTCTCAGAAATAAATAAAAACATTAAAAAAAAAATCCTACAGCTCAACAATTTAAAAAATCCAACAAAAAACAGGCAAAGATTTGAACAGAAACTTCACAAAAGTAAAATTAATGGCCAGTAAGTTCAAGAAGAGCTGCTCAACATCATTATATTCATTACTTGATTTATATTAAAACCATAATGACAGAGATATGTGTGTCACACTCACTACAATGGCTGAAACTAAAAACACTAAAAGCATCAGAGCACCAATATATAAAGCAACCAGAACTCTCATACATTGCTGGTAAGAGCATAAAATACTACAATTACTTTAGAAAACGGTTTGGTAGTTTCTTCTGCCATTAAACATGCACCTATGCTTTGACCTAGATATTTACTGGAGATCAATGAAAATGTACACCTATGAAAAGACTTATATGAGAATGTTTACAGAGGCTTTACTCACAATAGTCAAATGACCAAACAAAAAAATTATAAACAACCCAAATGACCATCACCATCACCTCTTGATCGTCTCAATTCATAATCTCATGGTTCATGAGATTGAGCACTGCCTCAGGCTCTGCACTGACAGAGTAGAGCCTGCTTGGGATATTCTCTCTCTCTCTCTCTCTCTCTCTCTCTCTCTCTCTCCCCCCCTCTCAAAAATAAAAATAAATTAAAAAAAAAATCAGAACACACCTGAAGGGGTCACAAAGAAACTTCAGGAGTGAAGGAAATATTTACATCCTCACTGGTATGTTAGTCACATGGATGCAGACATCTGAAAAAAATCACTGGACTGTATGCTTCTGTTCTGTGCATTTAATTGTATGCAAATTATCTCTATTTCAAAAATAGTATAGATTATCATCTCATCTCTCCACCTCACCCCTGTTCTACCACTGGTATTCCATGTCCCAGTTAATGGCGCCATCATCTTCCACGACCCCACCTGGTAACTAGAGAAACCTTGATTTCTCTGCTTCTGTCCCAGGTAGTCTCTCAAATCCTGTATTTCCACCTCCTTAAGCACTCTCAAGTTAGTCCTTTCCTCTCTCCACTCTGTCACCATGTTGTTTCTGGCCTCGCCATCTTTAGTTTGGATTACCATGGCTGACTCTCAACTGGTCTCCCTGGAACCAGTCCTGCCTCCTCCATCCGATCCATTTCGCACACAGCCACCAACGGAATCCTTCTAAAATATAAATCTGGTCATGCCACTGGTCAGCTTAGATTTCCTCAATGACTCCCCATGGCTTCCAGGATAAAAACTCGTACAGATGGCAGGTCATGAGCTTGTCTATTTCTCGAGTCTCACCACTGACATTTGTCCCATCTATGCTACTCTCCCAACACAGCCTTCTTCTGAGGGTCTCTCTCAGACATTCAGTGCCTCCTCTGGCCTCCCACAGCTATCTGAACTGTTCTATCACAGCCCTTTTAAAGTGTAAATCAAGAGGTGCCTGGGTGGCTCTGTTGGTTAAGCTTCTGACTCTTGGTTTCCTCTCAGGTCATGATCTCATGGTGTATGAGTATGGTCCCTGCATTGAAAGCATGGAGCCTGCTTGGGAATTTCTCTTTCTCTCTGCTCCTTACCTGCTCATGCGAGTGTGCTCTTTCTCAAAATAAATAAACTTAAAAAAAACAAAGTGTAAACCAAAGTGAATTACAGAGCAAATGTACAGTTTAGTGAACTGTTTTACAAGGCAAACATCCTACTAACCACTACCTACATCAAAAACAGAATTTTGGGGAGTCTGGGTGGCTCAGTAAGTGGAGCATGTGACTCTTGCGCTCGGGGTTGTGAATTCAAGATTACTTAAAAAAAAAAAAATCTTAAAAACAAACCAGAATTTTGTCAGCCACTCTAGAAGCCTCCCCATGTGCCCCATTCCAATCTTCCTCACTAAGGTCTACATATTCTTGACTCTGTAGTAATCACTTCCTTAGGTCTTTGTGCTTTTACCACCTAAGTGTGTATCCTTAGATACTAGAATTTGTTTTGTCCTCAGGTTTTTAGCTTGATGTGTGTTTGTTTCTCATTCTACCCACAGGTTCCCCGTCCATACCCCCCGCACCCCTTCCCCGGTTTTTTTCACAAGTTGTCTGTTGAAGAACCTCACACATTGGACCAGGTTCTCAGTGTGAATTTTGCTGACTGCATGCTTTCTCAGGAGTCCTACTTGTGACCCTATCATCTGTATTTCCTGCATATGGGCAGCTGGATACAGAGGCTTGAGAAGGCTCAGGTTCAATCCTTTTAGCAAGGCTACCAGTGGCGTGGTGTCTTTTTATCATAAAGTATCCACAATCCTGGCTATCTCTTTTTTGATGTTCCTGTTCACGATGCCCAATGCCTAGATCCATGAATTTACTAGAGGTAACAAAATGGCGATACTTTCCTAACTGTATCACTTCGTTCATTTCTTTGCTGAAGTAACTGCATTAGGAGATGCTGTTCTTCATCTAACATTTGGTTATCCAGTTTTATGTTACATTGACGAAAAGCTTCTTGTATTTCCCAGGTTTCAAGACAAAGAGCGGGTTCTCTGTTATTCTTTGAAGGTAACCAGTGTGTGTGTGTGTGTGTGTGTGTGTGTGTTTAAACCACTATTATGAAGTCATGGATTTAAACATATTTTATAGGGCTCAAGTCTTAGAAATTGCTGTTCTTACTGAAACTCAAATTGAGCCATCTTTGCCCTCAATTTGGTTCCTCAGTCAGTCATTTTGCTACAACTTCAATCATCGTTGATAGCTTCCTTGCTATCAAAGGAAGACACACAAAGTGGTGTGTCAAGATGTTCCTGACTCATTTTTTACATTTCCTGCCCAGACATCGTCTCAGACTTTTCTCTAATTTTTTTTTTTAATGTTTGTTTATTTTGAGGGAGAGAGAGCACAAGTGGGGCAGGGGTAGAGATGGAGAGAGAGAATCCCAAGCAGACTCTGCACTGTCAGTTCAGAGCCTGACAAGGGGCTCAACCCACAAACCACGACATCATGACCTGAGCCAAAATCAAGAGTTGGACGCTTAACTGACTGAGCCACACAGGTGCCCCAAATTGTATTTTTACTGACATTTTTACTGAGATAATTGTAGATAATCGTAAGTGCTTATGCAGTTGTAAGAAAGAACAGAAACCTCTTGCATACATTCCTAGTTTCCCTCCATGGCAACACCGTGCAAGACCAGACTCACAGCCAGCACAGTGACACTGGCACAGCCTACCGCCTTACTCAGATCTCCTGTTTCACTTGTACTCGTTTTCGTGGTTCTGTATTACATTCTATACAATTTTGTCAGTTGTGTAGGTTCGTGTATCCAATCCCACAGTCAAGACACCGAAAAGTTCTGACACAAGATCCCTCGTGTCACTCTTTTATGAGCACACCTACCACCCTCCTGACTCCTCTTCCGTTCTTAACCCCTGACAACCATTCATCTGTCTTCCATTTCTAAATCCGTGTCACTTCAAAGATGTCATATTAATGGAATTATACAATACCTCATCTCTTGGGATTGGCTTTTTTTCACTCTGCATAATTCCCTGGAGATTCATTCAAGTTGTGTGCACCGGTACTTTGTTCCTCTGTAAAGCCAAGAAGCATTTCATGGGGTGGATGTCCCACAGTGTACATCTGCAGAATCCTGACAAATGCATTCACGCATGTAATCTCAAACCGTATCGAAAACAGAATATTCCCTCACGACTTTTCTGTCAATCCCTACCCCAAATCCCAAGAGGCAACTGCTGCTGTGACTTTTCTACCATAGATTAGTTTTGTCTGTTCTAGAATTTCATATAAATGGAAACACACTGTATGTATTCTTTTGTGTTAAGGCTTCTTTCACTTAGTATAACATTTTTGAGATTCATTCATTTTGTTGGATGTTATCAGTAGCTTGTCCCTTTTTATTGCTGAGTGGTTATTTCATTGTACATAATATATCACTGTAATTCACCTATAGATGGAAATGGAACTGTTTCCAATTTGGGGCGATTATGAATAATGCTGCTGTTAGTATTCTTATGAAAGTGCTTTGTGGACATATGTTTTAAGTTTTCTTGAGTAAATACCTACAAATGGAGTTGCCGGGTCTTTTTTCCGAAGAAGTTACACCATTTTACCCTCTCACTGAAAATGTGCAAGAAATACTGTTGCTCACAACTTCACTACTGTTTATTGTTGTTGGTCTAATTTTCATTCTGGGGGGTATATAATCACATCTCATTTTGGTCTTAATTTTCACTTCCCTCAGGACTAATGATGTTGAGCACTTTTTATGTATGTACTGCCATCCATAAATCTCCTTTTAGGAATGTGTTAACGTCTATTTTTTTTAATTGGGTTGTCTTTTTATTACTCAATTATAGGACTTTTTAATATAACTTTTTCCAGACAAATGTTCTGTGAATATTTTCTCCCAGTCTGTAGCTTATCTTTCCATTTTCTTAATGGTACTATTTGGTGAGAAGTTTTAAATTTTGATAAAGTCTAACTCACCTTTTTAATTTAGTGTTTAATTATTTGAGAGAGAGAGACAGAGACAGAGACAGAGAGACAGAGAGACAGAGAATGAGAATGTGAGCATAAGTTGGGGAGGGGGCAGAGGGAGAGAGAGAATCCTAAGCAGGCTCGACCCCCAGCACGGAGCCCAATGTGGGATCATGACCTGAGTGGAAACCAAGAGTCAGATGTTCAACTGACTGAGCCACCCAGGCACCCCTCACCTTTTTAAAATGATTGTTTCCTTTTAACTGAGAAGCCTTTGGTAATCCCCATGTCACGAAGATATTCCCTCATAGTCTAAAATCTTTGTGGTTTTAACTTTTACATTTTGATCTGTGATCCATCATAAATTAATTTTTGCTACGGTAAGAGGTAATGGTTGAAATAAATGTTTTACGTGAGCATTCAGTTATACCAACACTGTTTGTTGAAAAGAACCTCCTCTCCCCAGTTGGTTTGTTTTGGTCTTTGTCAAAAGTCAAGTGACAACAGTGTGGGTCTGTTTCTGGGTGATTTATTCTGTTTCATGGATGGATCTGTTAATCCTTAGGACAGCACCACACTAGCACTGCGCTTCTGACACTTTTCCTTTTATGAACTATGCTTCTGGTGTCAAGTCAGAGAACCCTTCACCTAGCTCTGGATCCTGAAGACTTTCTCCTGTGTTTCTTCTAAAACTTCTATAATTTTACTTTTTACATTTAGGTCTGTGATCCATTTTGATTTAATTTTTGATTAAAGTGTAAGGCTTAGTTTGAAGGGTTTTTTTGGTTTTGTTTTTATTTTTATTTTTGGCCTACGGTTGTCCAACTGTTCCAGCTCCGTTTGTGGAAAAGACTATCCTTTCTCCATTGAATTGCTTCTGCACTTTTGACAAAAATCAGTTGAGCTTATTTTTGTCCTGGTATCTTTATTTTTTTATAGACTTTTTAAATGTTTCTTTATTTTTGAGAGAGTAAGAGACGGAGAGACCAAGAGAGAGGAGGGGCAGAGAGAGGGAGACACAGAATCTGAAGCAGGCTTCAGGCTCTAAGCTGTCAGCACAGAGCCTGACATGGGACTGAAACCCACGAACTGTGAGATCATGATCAGATGCTTAACCAACTGAGCCACCCAGGTACCTGTGTCCTGGTATCTTTAAATGTAAGCACTATTTCAAGACCAAAACCAGGGTATTAATGATGTTTATTTCCACACTGTTTCTAAGGCTTCTCAGTAGACTTCTATCTCCTCTATTAGATTGTGGGGTTCTTTGGGGATAGGGACTGGACACTTTGATCTCAGAAGGCTCAATACTGGGTGCTGACCCCCTTTTCTATTCCAACTATTCAGGGAAACAGAACAGACAAGAAAATCATTCTAAGCAACAGGATACCTAGGTTAGGATACTAGACAGATATTAGACAGCATAGTCTAATACCAGGTCCACTCTTCCCAGATACAACAAGAGTGAGACTCTGGTTTTTTCCAGGCTCTGGGTTCTTACAGGAAATGATGAGAGTAAGTAAACCAGAGGAGATAACTACATGATTTATTATTACCATAACTGACTCGACCAGAGTCAATGGGAAAAGAAACAGGTCAGCAGTACTTCTGGTAAGATTAAGTTAACCCTTCTATATATATATTTAACTTTCACAGAACTCCTTCTTTCCCTCACAGCTTCCCGTCTTTGCACTCCACATCTCTCTCAAACTTCTTCCCAGACCTTATGTAGCTCTGCCTTTATTTACTCTTTTCCTAATTTTAATGTTGTTCTTCTCATTATGATGTCATTTGCATGAAGAAGGAGCTCTGATGCCAGGGCCACTCTGAGTGGGTTAGATTCAGGTCAGTCTCAACTAGGCCCTCTCTTCCAACTGCTTTTGGCTCACCTCACTCATAAGATAACAACAACAGGGGTGTCTGGGTGGCTCGGTCAGTTAAACAACCCACTTTGGCTCAAGTCCTGATCTAAATGGTTCATGGGTTCAAGCCCTGTTTCAGGCTCTGTGCTGACAGCTCAAAGCCTGGAGCCTGCTTCTGATTCTGTCTCCCTCTCCCTCTGCCTCTCCCCTGCTTGTGCTCAGTCTCTGTCAAAAATAAATGTTAGAAAAAAAAAAAAAGGATAACAATACTGACAAAAGATATTTTGCTGTGTCTCCATTAGGTCTTGGTGACCTGTACAGGGTTCTCTGAACTCAGTGACTTCATATTATCACATTGCTTCTAGCTGGTCTCGACCCTTCACACAGTCCCTCTCTTGTGACTAGCTCAGGTACAGCCTCCTTCTTCCACATAATAGGTGCCCCTCTGATCATCTGTGTACCATATGCTTTACATTTATCTTTTTCAATTTTTTATCTCCCTATTAAAAGGAGCTCATTTATAATACTTTTAAAGCTGTCTTTACTTCACCTGTTTTTTCCTTATTATTTTGCACTTCAATGGAAAAATCACCAAAAAAAACCACTATTATCCTCATTTTAGCAAGTTCCTATCTGAAAGCATACAAATCATCAACCACCCAAGCATTTCTTCCCAAAGGGTTATCTTTTTTTTTTTTTAAGTTTATTTATTTGGGGTGTGTGTGTGTGTGTGTGTGTGTGTGTGTGTGTGTACACACGCAGAGAGACCGAGAGAGAGAATCCCAAGCAGGTTCTACACTGTCAGAGCAGAGTCCAATATAGCTCTCAAACTCACGAACTGGGAGTCATGACCTAAGCAGAAAACCAAGAGTTTTGTCTTGTGTGTGCATGTGGAAGAGGGACATCAAAAGGGAGAGAGAATCCTGTGCCATCAGCACGGAGCCCAGTGTGGGGCTTGATCTCATGAACCGTGATATCATGACCTGAGCTGAAATCAAGAGTCCGACACTCAACCAACTGAGCCACCCAGGCACCCCTTGAAGGAGTATCTTTGATCATTTTTAAGAGCTTTGACTTATCTCTTATGGTCCTTGTTCTTTGTCTCTACCTCCCACTTTCCAAGTTATTAACTTCTCTGATTATAACTGTATGTCGTTCTTCCTGGAAGCATCATATACTGTGTATTTTCTGACATGCCTTATCCATAATGTTCTTTCCTTCTACTAGGGACAACTTTGATAGCTGTTCGAGAGTGGATCAGCTAACCTTAAGGACTTAACCTATACAGTCTTTCAGGTGACAGACTCCCATATGGCCTTTTGTAGGTCTGCCCAGCAGGGCCTTCTCTGGGACATACCACTAATGGTCACTATACCCAAATTACANGCCTCATGTGAAATCTCACAGCACCCAGCACTGCCAATTTCTGTCCCAGATGAGTTTCCTAGTTACCATAGCAGCCCATCAATAAGCAATACACTGGGCCACCACAACTGAATTATAGAGTATACAGCAAGAACCAAATATGCCATCTAATACCTGCATAAACTACATGCTTAATAGTGTTTTTAAGTAAATGAATAAGCAGAGGTGAATTTCCATCATGCCTCCACCCCAATTTTTATTTTTGTAAATGTACATAAATTTACTATATAAACCCTGTTTCAAGGACCTTCCTTCTCCAAGTTTCCTGTATCCATATAGAAATTTCCATGTAGAAATTCTTAAAGTTCCATTGTGAATAAAAAATTAAATAACAAAAATCCCTTTTATTCCTCAGTTCATTTGTTTTGTGAATATAGCCCTTATGGAGTGTGGGAGATACTGGGATGAGAAAAAAGTGATAGAAAATGGACAACCTGGGATAGGAAGAATTGAGCAATACTGCAGCTTACAGAGCTCAAGAGGAAAAGACATCTTTTATGCTTTTGAGAAAGGCAGAGAGAGAGAGAGAGAGAGAGCGAGCATGAGCTGGGGAGAGGGGCAGAGGGAGAAAGCGAGCATGAACCAGGGAGAGGGGCAGAGGAAGAGAGCAAGCACGAGGCAGGGAGAGGGGCAGAGAGGGAGCGAGCACGAGCCGGGGAGAGGGGCAGAGGGAGAGAAAGCATCTTAAGCAGAGCATTATGAAATGTTAAGGAAGAACATTTTAAAACCAGATTTGGTGAGACTTCCCATAACTGGTTCTTAAAATGTGGCACTTGACCACCTACCTCAGGATCACCCAAGGTCTGTTCATAGCTCCACCTTGTATCTCCAGAATGAGAATCTCTGAAGTGGAACCACTTATCTGCATGCTTACCAGGCTTCCTGGTGACTGCATGAAAAGGGCCCCCATTCCACACTTAGGTGCAGCATCCTCAATGAATGGCTCTCCTCAACTTTCAACCCCCTGGGTGTTATGGCTCTCCCTGTGTCATCTTGAAGTCAGAAGACCTGGACCATGTTGTATGAAACCTTGAGTCACTTAATACCCTGGGCTTCCGTTTCCTCATATATAAGTTGGAGACCTTGATACTACCCCAAAGGACTGTTGTAACAATGAATAAGATCCAATGCACCTTGTGTTAGTAATTAGTGCTTTTCACCAATTATTCCCAGTTTCCCCTCTGGGGCACTTGATAGGATTGCACTGGGTCCTTCCTATGGTTGGGTGGGGCCACATGGCTAGTATTAATCAAGGACTTCTTTTGTTTTTTAGAGAGAGAGAGAGAAAGAGAGAGAATATCAGTGGGGAAGTGGGGCAGAGAAAGGAGAGAAAATCCCAAGCAGGCTCCGTCCTCAGCAGAGCCTGAAATGGGACTCAATCCCTGAGCTGAAATCAAGAGTTGGCTGTTCAACCGACTCAGCCACCTATGTGCCCCAATCAATGAGTTTTGAGTAGAAGACGTGTGTGCTACTTCTCGACTATGCAAGATCATCCAGAGCTATTTTTCTCTGGCATAGCAACTGGCAACATTTGCGATGATGGCTACTCTGGTAGGAGAAGCTGAGTCCCCATGCTAACCCAAAACAGACGTGTATCATTTATAAAACATAATCCTTTGTTTTGGGTTAAGGCACTAAGAATTTGGGGACTGTTACTACAGTATAACCTAGCCCTTCCTGACTGATAGAGCATGTGAAACTCTAAAGGGTGCTAGTACGAAGTCCCGGGACACCGTGAGATTGCCCATTCCATGGTTTGTCTGCAGCGACTTCAGTGTACTTCCCAAAAATGAGCCAAAATCTAGCTCTTAGTTACTTCTTTGGTTGGTCTCAGCTCTTTTCCCCTGGGGCCCCTGGAGTTCTAGTCTCAAAGATGTTGCATGTTTGGTACAGGCCTTGGATGCTAAACTTGGAAGCTTATACTCTGTCTAGGGTAGGTTCCTCAGAGGGGAGTGACCTGATCAGAGCTGTGTTTCAAGGAGATCCATCCAGGAGAGGTATGTCAGGTAGAACGGTGAGGGCAGAAACTCACAACTTTGCAAATATAAAATGACAGTTTCTTTCCCTCCGGGTAATGTGAGGGTCTTCAGCGGATATGGGGCAAAGCTGCCTGGCATAGAAACTATTGGAACTTCAGTTTGCTTAGGATTCCAAGAAGCCCACCCAACAGTGGAAAGCTAAGGGTCTTGCAGCAGGCCCGCCAAGGGAAGGAAGATATGCCAGCAGGGGATCTTCTGCTCCTAGCACTTGCCTTCCTCCAAACCTGGCCATGTCCTCAATGCTAGCAATACCCCACGGGCTGAACCTGGAACGAGGCTAACTGACAATTCTACCTTCAGAACCCCTCTGAACTCAAAGAGGATTTCCTTTTATTCAACTGTCACATTCCCTGTTGTTCCATTTGGCTTTATTTACTCTATCTTTACACTAATCCATGGGGATCTGTGCAGCAATAGGGATTTCTATAACCAGGTAACACTTAAAAAAAAAAAGTATTCAAGTTTTGCCCTTCCTTTTTGCCACTGGGGCCTCTGAGCTATGGAATTAAAAGTAACAAGTGTCCCCCAGGGCTGGCGCACCTGGAGTGGGAGCCTGTGAAGAGGTGCAGAAACAACAGTGGGCACTCTTTGGGATAGGAGGGAGCAGGGCCCGTGGCAGGCCTCAAGCCGTTTCCCTGTGTGTGTGTGTTCCCAAGACGGTGAGAACTTAGGGCTTCTGCGTGGCAGCCTCCTAACCCTCTGGGCCACCAAGTGTCCCCTGCTTCAGTGGGTAGGACAGAGGTCACCCTCTTGGGAGGGAGAGTCCCTTAAGACTTGGTTCTCAACAAGCAAGCTCTACTGCTTCCCAGCCCTGTGATTTGAGCAAATACTTTAACCTCTCTGAGCCTAGTTCCGCATCTGTAAACAGGCTAATGATGGCTGTCCTGCTACACCTCATGAGGATTTTGAGGATTTCCAAAGACAAATAATCATTTATTCAATAATCAGATTGTTTACCATTGCGCTAGACAGTGTTCTAAGTACTAACAAGCAGTAAACAAGACCAAGTCCCTACCTTTAGACACAGACAATACAGTTTAAAAACAATAACACTGGGGAGGCTGGGTAGCAGAGCCTGCCTTGGATCCTCTGTCCCCTCCCCCTCCTTCCCAGCCTGCATTCTCTGTGCCTCTCAAAATAAATAAACTTAAAAAAAAAATTACAATAACATAAATGCTACGAGCAGAAATAAAGCAGCCTCAGGGGTGCGCGTGTGCCTGGGTACGTGTGCACGTGTGCCATTTTAGATAGCGGTGTCAAGGAAGGTCTCTGAGGAAGTGACATTTAAACAGAGACCAGAATGACATTTAAAGTCACTGGATGGGATGAGATCACTAGAGAGAAAGAGAGAGAAGTCTGATGACCAAGTCCTTGCCAGCCTAACATCTAAAGGGCATGAAATGGAATAGGACTCAGCAAAGGTGAAATCAGGGGTGAATACCGGCCAGGGTCCTGTGCGTCATGATGGACAGGCAAGGTGGCGTCAGGACTAAAAGCGCTAGTGACATCTATGTATTTCACTTAGGCTTCTGTGAGGGGACTTGTGGGGTGCGTGGGAGGGACGGAGGGAGTGCCGAGTTACACCACAAGGACCACCCAAGTGAAAAGTCAGAAGGTGTACGCAGATTAGAGTGGTCAGGTGACACGGTGGCTGAATACCTACCATAAGGAAATTCACTGTGATGAATCAGACACATTCTCTGCCCTCAAGGAGTTTCTCTTTTTCTAAATAATATGCTTTTCTTTATTGTGTACCTCTCCTGAGCAAGTCCCATAAGGAAAGAAACTTTGTATCACTGCTTTGTATTATGTCTGGAACTCTGCTTTGCCAGTTATAGGTGCTCAATAAACATTTACCAAATAGATGAATAAACACCATCATCATTAACTGGTATATTAGAATAGCTGGGACTATTAGCCACAGAAGGAATTCCATAGATCCCTGTGGAATGAAAAAATAAGTAAATGAAACCCAAGTATGTAATTCACAGTTACTATGTATAAGACTGTGGTGAGCACTGTGAACAAATCAGGAATACGATAAAGCTCCTATCCTCAAGTCTGGTGGGAGACCAAGATACCTCTACCCCCCCAAAAAAAACACCCCCCAAAACCACAAAACCCACAGTATATGTGAAAAAGTACTCAGTTGCCATAAGAGGGAAAGCCTTTGTTTAAAGACTATACATGTGACTTCCAGCTAGGGAATCAGCCAATAATAATAGAAGGTTACAAAAACAGCAACAGCTACATTTACTAAGCACAAATATTTGAAGGGCACCACATTACACATTTTTCATGCATTATTTCATTTTATTCTCTCAACATTTCTTCAAAGCTCTACAACTCAGAATGCTCTTCCTAGGACCTAGGAGCTGGTTAGAAATGCCAACTCTTGGTGGTTTAGTTGGTTGAGCGTCCGAGTCTTGTTTTTGGCTCAGGTCATGGTCTCACGGTTTCATGAATTCGAGTCCCATGTCAGGTTCCATGCTGGGATTCTCTGTCTCCCCCTCTCTCCTCCCCCCAGTTGTGCTGTTTCTGTCTCTCTCAAAGTAAAGAAGACTTAAACAAAAATAATAATAATAAAAGCAAAAAGCCAAATCTCGGGCACTGTCCCATACCCACCGGATCAGAATTGGCATTTTAACAGGACCACCAGGGCACTCGTGTGCATTTATGTTTGAGAAGCACTGATCTAAAGTATTACTGTCTTCATTTTACAAGAAGCTAAGTCTGCGAGAAACTACTGTGACAAATGACTTACCCCAAGTCACTTTGCTAGAGCGCAGCAGAATCCCCTGGTGAACCAGGTCTGACCCCAAAGACTAGGTTTTTAACCACGAAGCCAAGCATCATGGAAGAGTGGGCACTGAGCTGCACTCTGACACTCTGGGCTGGGGCACCCAGAGAATGCAGAAAAGGGGACTGCAGGTGGAGGAAAGAGTGTCAGCCAAGCTGCAGGTAAGAAACCTCTAGGCAGGCTGAGGACAGGAAGCAGCTCAGTCTGGCTGCGCCTCCAGGAGCCTGAAAGAGGCAGGAAGACAGGCCAACCCATCAGTACCAAGAGCTTCCGTTAACTTTGGGGGCAGTGGGGAACTGCACTGAGTTCCAGCACAACGGGACCTACCCTGTAATGAGAGGACTCAAACAAAAGGGACTCAAAGGCTTCTAGTTTGGGTTCTGTGTCTCCCTCCTGGGGTAATCTTGAGGGCAGGGGACTTCACAACTCTGCTTTGTGCATTATGCAAACAGCTCTCACATTCTTCATTGGTTACTGAAGAAAATGCACTTACTTCCTACCTAGCGGAGGCCATATCAGTATCAGAGTGGCAAGAATTTTGCTTTTAATAAAGAAAAAATCGGGTGGGAGGAGGATCTAGAACAGCTCAAAACTCTATTTAGGATCAACAAAGGGAAAGATGTCCTCCCACAGTATGAAGCATACTAAACACCCGTGTAAATAACTACAAACAGTAACAGGTGAATGATTTTAGATCTTTCTTCAAATCAAAGTAAATTTTTCTAGAGTTTTGTGGATTTTAGTTTGAAAGGACACAGAATAAAATACTGTACACCAAGAAAGAGCCCTGCATATATACCTACACACATACTATTGGAAATGAGACAAAACTTAAGACTTTGAAGATGACAAACATCTCAGCTGGGCTTTTCATCATGTCTTCAAACCTCAGCTCTCATCAGCAGCCTGAAAAATAACCAGCTGTTTCTTATTTCAGCTTTGAAATTTGATGGCACGGACCAGAATGCTGTGTTCTGATGCGCGTTTGGTGCTGAGCATGGCTGGGAGCCCTGAGGGCCCTCTTTCCCTCCTTCAACGGACTGCCCGTTCATGGTCGTTCACCTATAGCTGCATGGGGGTGGGAATCCCAAAACCTGGGCTTAGTCCTGAATCAAATCCACTGAGTGACCTTGAGGGGGCAGGGAAAGATGTGTTGAGAACTTACTAAATACGAGGTGCTTTTTATATGTCATCTCAAGGAGCAATTAACACAACTTAAGAGGCTGTGGCCTTGGTATCCCCAGTTCCAGGAATAAAGCGCCTTTGCTCTTTATTTAGTTAGTAAGCAGCACAGCAGTGGTTCCTAACCTGGACTGAGCCAAAGCCTCTGCTCTTTCCACAACAGCCTGCCTCCTGGCTCCCTTCCTGAGGTTCGGGGGCTCCTAACTTGTGAAATCATGGTAAAGGACCTTCTAACCTTACTTTGCAGACACATAAACTCACAGATCATGAAACAGGAATGAATTTAATCCTGCAATTATTATGCAGTGTTAGAGCACTGGGCCTCCCGGCAGGCACGGTGTGCAGAGGGAACACTTGACCAGCTCCTTTCTCACCACCTCCTGCCTCCCACTCGACCACACACCCGCTCCTAGCCATTTCCCCTTAACCAATCTCAGCTTGAGGCAATTCCACACCAAGTGATTGTTACTTTACCCCAGAAATTACACATTCAGTGGAGTCAGACCATCCTGTGTCTCAGCTCCCTTATCTATAAAAATGGGGATAATAATACCCTAGGGAGTTGTTGTGAAGATGAAATGAGAGAATGAATGGAAATCACTTAACATCGTGCCAGGCCCATAGCAAACACACAATAAATGGTGATGAATTCCTTCTCTCCTAGGACACTTTTCTTTCCCTAAATGCCTTTCTTTCATTATAATGCATCTAAACCAACCCTCCAACATCTTAGAAACAAAAATTAATTATAGGCAATAAGTTAGGGTTTTCTCTAGTGGGGTCAGGAACAAGGAGACCATAGCGGGAGGGGAGCTCCCTGGCTGACAATGCAGACACTGACACCAGGCCAAACAGTGGGTGTGTTCTTTATTGTAACTAGCCAACAAGTTTTGTAGCTGCTGACCATCCAATGACAAAGAGAGTTGAGTTTTCTTTTCAGAACAGTCATGGGCAGCAACAGAAATTCACCTATGTGGGCACTGTTCCCAAGCTCTGAATATCTGTTCTAGTGAGTCTTCTGATCACACCAAGTGCAAACAAGGTGCGGGGGGGGGCGGGGGGGGTAATCATAAGGACTCACGTGGACTACTAAGGATAAAGGATTTTATAGAATAGGACCACAGTAGGGTTGGTTCTCCCAGAGTCTGGAATGAAAGGTCTGGAACAGCAGCTAACCTGCGGGTCTTCACTCATCACTTGGCTCAGGCACTCCCCCAGGGCTGGCTCCATTCTCCTTTCACCTGGGGCTTCTGCATACCTCTCTACCCCAGTGCTTCTGCCTCTCAGAGCACCAGCTAGCCAGGACTCCTGAAAGGCCTGACTCTACCTCATGGCTTCTCTCTACATACCATTTCAGCTGTCATTTCTGTAGCTAAGTGCTCTTCTATAATCCCCAGTTCAAATTTCTAAGAACATGCATCTCTTTTCCCACTAGGTCATGTCATATCACAGGTCCTTGGTGAGCCTAAGAATTGGCTGTTTTTAGGTATGACATCCAGCTCTGGCCCAGGAAGTTCTGTCTAGGGAGTAGGGATAGAGCAAGATTTTATGGTAGAAAACATGGTTATGTGGGGCTGATGTGAACAGAAGTTGTGGACGTAGAAGTTTCTCCTAGAAAGGGCCATGGGAATAGCAAACGCCACGGCTGACCTGCTAATTACATCTCCACATATTACAGGGGCTCACACTAGCTCTCCCTCATCTCTGCCACTGCTCAGCCACCAATGCTGAAGCACCCACTGGCACTGGTTGGTGGGTGAAGGAATGGTCTGACCAGACTCCTCCTTCTCTGTCAGCAGGCTCATGAGGAGGTGATAGCCTTCCCCTTTTCCTTGTACAGACTGACCAAGTTTATTACGATCACATTCTCTTTTTTCGGCATGTCACTCTTCCAAGCCACTACTTGGTACAGTGGGCCGGGGTTGACTGTAACTTTTGTCTGCCCAGTGCACCTTCCCTCTTCTGGTTCCTCAGAGGAACTCCACATGATCCCACTGCATTTAGTCCAGGTAGAGGCAGGGCTGTCATTCATAGTGCCTCTGCCCCCAACTTTGATCCAAAGTAGAATCAGAAGATTCCATCCCTCCTGCCAGGGATGGCGACAACTCAGAAGAGTTCATCCGAGGAATGAAGCCGAATTAAGACAAGCAAGGCTGACTGACTGAGAGAGATGAAGTGGAGGTAGTCTTAAAAAGATTTGTTTGAACTCCTGAATCCAGCTATGCAGTTTTATAAGCAAACAGATTTTCTTTTTAGAGTTCAGGGAGTTCAGAGTCCTGACAAAATTATATCGTTTTCTCAAGTAAATTCTTCGCTCTGTCACCTTTTTCCTCCCTCATTACATTTGTTCCGTCTGTGAGTCCTTACACGACTCTACTCAGAGCTGACACACTGTGTTACAACTAGTCTACCACTAAGCAGGACGGGGATAAATAAGAGATCAAGTGATCTATGGTCCCCGTACCGTCCTAAAGAAGTGTAGGGATATTTATCACCTCCATAATTTATCAACTTTGGTTAAATTAAAGTTTCAAGGGTAACCATTAAAGAAGAGCAAGTGCATAATGTTCAAACGAGAAAGAAAAAGAGAGCAAGTGACTAAAAATATCCCAAAAGAAGGGAAGAAAGAGCTAAAACAAAATGGAGTACTTGCAGGACAAATACATTAAAAGCATAAAATACGAAGGCAGACTTAAACCTAAATACATCAGTGGTTACATTAAACAAATACAGACTAAATTTTCCAAAGAGACAAAAACAGGTGATAAAAAAAAAAAACAAAACCCACATGCTGCTTATAAAAGACACATTTAAAACACACGGCACAGAAAGGATGAAAGGAAAGGGGTGGAAAAAGACATACCTTACATAGACTAACTAAAAACAGATGGTGTAGCTATACTGGTATCAGATAAAATAGAGTTTAATGCCTCCCCTCCTCCAAACAAACAAACCTTTCTTTTACTAGAGATAAAAAAGGCAACCTCATGGGGCACCTGCGTGGCTCAGTCATTTAAGCATCTGACTTTGGCTCAGGTCATGATCTCGTGGTCTGTGGGTCTGAGCCCCAAATCGGGCTCTGTGCTGACAGCTCAGAGCCAGGAGCCTGTTTCAGATTCTGTGTCTCTCTCTCCTCTGCCCCTCCCCTGCTCATGCTTTGTGTGTGTGTATCTGTCTCTCTTTCTCAAAAATAAACAAACATTAAATTTAAAAAAAGGGCAACCTCATAATGATAAAAGGTTAATTCACTAGGAAGATATAACTTCACCTTTGTGTACACCTGATAATAGGGTTCAAAGATAAAAAGAAAAAATTAAAAGGTGAAATAGACAAATTCATAATTATAGTTGGATATTTCAACCCACTTCTCTCTGTAATAGCTAGAATAGGCAAAAATAAACCAGTAAGGATAAAGGAGATTGGAACATAATGAATAAATTTGACCTAGTGGAATACACAACACTGAATCCAGTAACTGTAGAAGTCATATTACTTTCAGGCACACATGTGACATTTATAAAAACAGACCATAAACAGAGCCCTAACAAAAATTTCAAGGGACTAAAATTATACAGAACAAGCTCACTGACCATTATCAATTAAAAAAGATAACTAGAAAATACTCATATGCTTGAAAATTAAGAAACAAATTCTAAAACACCTATGAACCAAAGGGGAAGTCACAATGGAAATTAGAAAATATTTGGAAATAAATGACTAAAATATCAAAACCTCTAAGCACCTACTAAGTACTATTTGGAGGAAAATGTGCAGCCTTAAATAGAAAGAATAAAAAGAACAAAATAGAATGAACTTTTCAAGAAATTTGGGGGGAAAAAAGGATATTTCCAAGGAAAGTAGAATGAAAAAATAAAAGAGCAAAACTTAATGAAAGAGAAAACCAACTTACTATGGAGACTATCAGTGAAGACAAAGTTGGTTCTCTGAAAGGAACTTTGAAGCTGAAGAAGAATTAAAGGGAGAAAATGTAAAAGTGAAACTGAAACGAGAAGGGGGACATCTCTACAGACATTGAAGACATTAAAATAACATGCAAATATATTTTTTAATTAAAAGTTTTTTTTTTAACATGTATTCATTTTTGAGAGACAGAGTGTGGGTGGGGAAGGGGCAGAGAGAGAAGGAGACACAGAATCTGAAGCAGGCTCCAGGCTTTGAGCTGTCAGCACAGAGCCCGATGCAGGGCTCGAACCCACAGACTGTGAGATCATGGCCTGAGCCAAAGTTGGATGCTTAACGAACTGAACCACCCAGGCGTCCTAAAACAAGTTAATATTATGAACAATTTTATATAAATAAATTTGAAACTGTAAAAGGAACTAATTCCTGAAAAAATATCACTTGGTAAAACTAAAGAAGAAAAATTTTTAATTGTGTTAGAGTCATTAAAAACATTGAATCTGGGGGCTCCTGGGTGGTTCAGCTGGTAAAGCTTCAGACTTTGGCTCAGGTCATGATCTCGCGGTTTACAGGTTCAAGCCCTGTGTTGGGCTCTGTGCTGACAGCTCAGAGCCTGGAGCCTGCTTCAGATTCTGTGTCCCTCTCTCCATCTGCCTCTCCCCAACTCATGCTATGTCGGTCCCTCTATCAAATATAAACAAACATTTAAAAGAAAAAAACACAGGGGCATCTGGGTGGCTCAGCTGGTTGAGCGGTGGATTTTGGCTCAGGTTATGAGCTCACGGTTCCTGGGTTCTGGCCCCATGGAGGGCTCCATGCTGACAGTTCCAGAGCCTGCTTGCCATTCTCGGTCTCCCTCTCTCTCTCTGCCCCTCCCCTGCTTGCTAGCTCTTTCTCAAAATAAATAAACATTAACATTTGGCGGGGGGGGGGAAGCTTAAAAAAATCCATATAACTGACAAGGGACCACTAACCAAAACATAAAAAGAACTCCAAAAATTAATAAGAAAAACTGAAAAGCAGACAAAAAGCTTGAATTAGGCAGTTCACAAAAGAGACCACCCAATTAATCAATAAAAAAGTGTTCAACATTAGTTGTAACCAAGAAAAAGAAAATTAAAACCACATGGGTTATCACTCTAGATCCATGAGATTAGTTTAAAGGTTTTAAACAGACAATCCGGAGTATCCGCAAGGATGTAAAGCAGCTGGAACTCTGACATGCTGTGGGTAGGAAAGTAAATTGCTACAGTCCCTTCAGAAACTGGCATGATCTAGCGCAGCAATTCCACTTTGACACATACAACCTAACGAAGCTTCACAAACACAACAGCAAACATCTAAGGGTGTGCTTGGCTGCACTGTTCTGGGTACTCACAAGCTATAAGCAACAAAAGTGTCTGTAAACTATATGGCACACAGATTCACTGTGACATAGATCATGAAACACTGTTAGCAACCTCATGGATACAACACACAAACAAGGCAAAAGAAGCAAACAAAACGCACACTACAGTGCGTAGGATTCTCTGTATGAAACTTCAAATCTGGTAAAATTCAACTATACTGTTTAGGGATGCAGATATAGGTGACAAAACTACAAAGAAAAACAAGGAGATGATTATCACGCAAGTCAAGACAATGGTTTCTCCTGGGAAGGAGGCTGTGATTTGTAAGGGGGGCTACTGAGTATTAGCAATGTTCCACTTCTTGACTTCGGTGGTGGTTCCCTGTATATTCCCCCTACACACATTTAAGGGGTTTCCTTGCATACACTCTTGTTAGATCTCATATTTCTAAAGTTTAAAATAAAGACAATGAAATAAACATCCCGATTATTGTCTGATTCTTAGAAAAGTTGAGGGAACTTCATTTTTAAATTAAAACCTTGCCCCCAAATCCCTAACAGGGTACATGCCATTTAAATTTTGCCAATAGTGCCTACTTTTCTCCATGACAGGTGGAGAAACAGTCTCTTGGGAACAGACCATGCTTTGCCAAGAGTTACCAGAGGACCCCTCTTACATATGAAAAGTTGAGGAGGCACACAAAGTTCTGGGGTAGCTACCTGCCATTCCTGACAATCCTCAGTAGGCAGAATCCTGGAGACGAAGTAGAATCAAATTGTCAAAAAGCCCTGGGTTAGGGTAAGGAAGGGACTGGATCTCCAAACCCTGACAAAAGGCTTGAAAAATAGGGAAATCTCCTTGGTGGTCTGGGATGACCCTGACCGAGGCTGCTAGCACAAAAAGGGTCCCATATGCCCCCAAAGGAAATTCACGAGAGGACTGGGGGAACTCAGCCTGGTGACATGCTCAACACACTGCCCAGAGTGAGGTGCTTCAGGGAGAATAGCTAAGCGTGTGAGCACAAACTAAAAAAAGCTCTAACCTTGGAATCCAAGCATGGGATCAAGCTGGCGGGAACCTGGTCCAATAATGGCGTTGAGCAGCAGTGACTGCACATCCTTGGAGCGTGCAGGACAGCTCTTCAATAGTGATACCAGACAGCTGTGTCAGAAATAACAAGGTGGGTGGGCTGCTCAGACTCTGCAGGTCTCTCTCCTCTGGAGAGTGGAAGACTGACTTCTTTGGATTGTCTAAGTCCCCCGGGAGCTTGAAAGTAGGAGCTACTGGAATTCTCACTCATGAGGGCATGAAAGGATTTGGGCGAGGACTTGGAAAAATAAATTTTTGACTCCACTAGAAGCCGACAGGTGCAACAAGATGCACAGGTTAAACATCTGAAACAAACGCTTGATCAAATGTCGCTATTGTCTACCTTTATACATGCAATACCATGTGTATGAGTAGGAAACTAATGTATCACTCGCTAAGCTAACAGAAAGAGGGAAATGAGAGAAATGAGCAGGCATTTCACACAAAGCCCAAGACAGGTGACTTAAGAGAGGGTTCATTGATTACGACAAATGGAAAGAACAAGGACTTCTTGTACCCTGTATCACTACAAGGTGGCTGAGGCACATAAAAGGAACTGGTTTCTTTTACGTCTTCCTTGAAGAGCATCTTACTATATGATGTCTTCTTGGTTGCCCAGGACACTCCCTCCCACCTGAGAGCTCTCGCTGGCTCCTAATCTACACTTTTATCAGAGCCCCACAGACCTGCCTGTGCCATGCATGTGGGAATGCCCTCAGACTATCCCCTCAAAGATTCCGAGTTCCCTAAACTGGGGTCTAGCTTTGTTTTTATCTTTGTTTCTGCTTAGTTTCACTCTTCTTGGGCCTGGCACCAATACATGTTTGTTAAAGGAAAGGATAAATGAGGAAGGAATAGCATGAACACACTGCAACTGAAAAAAATAATTGAGGGCCACCACCAGAGAACAGACACCACAGTGAACTGGGGACTGTTTGACCACGTTTTACTTAATAGCTACTTGTGCTACCACAAAAACAATTCTTCTGATAACCATGGAAACCAAAACGAAGGCACTGTGGCGAGGGTGGCTCTTTGCAGAAATAATACACAATAAAAGGGCTGAAACCAGAAAGACAAAGAAATCCAAGTGCTTCAGGCCAGAAGGAAATCCTTTCCCCAAAGCCCTGACAAAGCAGCATTTTCTCTAGTTTCCAGAGGTTTCAAGAAAGGCTCAGGGACCGCCTTCACAGATCATGAAATAACATTCAGATCTTTCTATGTGCTTTTGTCTCTTGGGGCCAGCTGCTAAGGTGAAACCTTGCGGGGAGCTAGAACTTATTGTTATCATAAAATGTATTGAGAACCAGGAGAGGGAGATAAGTATATTTCATCTCTAGGTGTAACAAGCACACAGTAGGTGCCCCATAAATACTTGCTGAAAAAATGAAGAATCAGGTTAGGGCTAAGGGAAAGCGCAGTGTCTGGTTAGCAGCATGTGTTCTTTCTACCACCCCGTGTCAACAACCTGTTGGGTGCTGAGACCTGAAGTCCTGATCTCGTCCTGGGTCCTGTTTCTCCATGTGCAAGAGCAGACAGCTGGGTTAGACCGTTTCCCAGGCATCTTCCTACTCCCAACAGTCAATCACTATACTGTGCTTTTTTTGGTGGCAGCACATGCCTGGCACTTTTCTTTCCCCTCAGAGGGAATCTGATACCCATCTGCTCTGGTACATTAACGTTCCCATCCTGCCTGACTCATTTGGTAAGAACAACAGGTTCACATGCCAGTTGTAAATGAGAAGGCAAAGGGGGCCCAGAAAGAGAAACAGGGAAAGGATCCCACTTGCCCTCTTCCGTGGGAAACCAAAGCAGTACTCTTTCGAACTATATAGAAACTGAAGTGCAATTATTCTAAACGCCCCTCATGTGAAGCACTCTCTAGCTTGCCAAACTAACTGAATAACATGTATATGAATAGCACTATCTATCGACCACTTCTGTGCCGGACACTGTGCGAAGTACCCTTTACACTGAACCTCACAGCAACCTCCTGAGCTAAGTACTATGATCATCTACTTTTAACAGATGAGGGTTCTGTCTGGCTCAAGGTCAACAGCTGGTAACCGGCAGAACGAGGACCTGACCCCACGTCTAACTTGATCCAGAGTTCCGGCTCCTCACGTGGCTTTCCCACCTGTGCTCCGCTGTAGTCCGATGAGGGAGGCAGGGCAGGGGTTACCACCTTTACTTCAAAGACAGAAAAAGACTCTACGAGCGGTTTGCACAAAATACCGAGGGCACTTAAGAGTAGGTGCCCGGTCCCAGACGCCCCCGCGTCCCTGGGGGAGGGCGCTGCCCATCCCAGGAGTCGGCTTCTTGCTCTCGGACTTCGCTTACACACTCGCAAAACCTCAAGCCNTCTCTGCAGGGAGGGGAGCGGGAGGGAGACGCCGGGGGCGGGTGGGTCCTCGGATGCTGCCAAGTCGAGCTTGTGGAAGGACTATTACGGCTTGTACTGCGTGGCCCCAGAGGGGCAGAAATAGAATCAGTGGGAGGAAACTGCAGGGAGGTATGCTGGGGTCAATACAAAGAAGATTCTTCCAGTCATCAGAGTTATCGGTCAGGGTAATGGGCTGTTCCAGGAGGTGGTGAACAACTCGTAGGTGTGCACGCAGGAGCGGAGTTCATTCATTCAACAAACTGACCACTGGCTTTGGGCCAGGCGACATATTGGGAGTATGTATTAAATTCTTACATGCATAGCGTTTAACACAATGCCTGGCACATACTAATGCTGCATAGGTGTTGTTACTGCTGGTATATGGGCACAGAAGTGAACGAGGCTGATGCGGTTCCTGTCCTCCTGAAGTTAAATTCCTGAGTGGTAAGGTAGACATTAATCCCCTATCACTTAAATAAACAGGTATTTAAAATTGTGGTAAATTTACCGAAGGAATCCTGGTTTTAAATTATGGTGCAAGGGAGGGTGGTCGGGGAGGACTTCTCAGAGGAAAGTAAGGAGATTGCCAGATTGATGAGAGGCAAGGAAAGCCTGGGTGAAGGCTTTCGGGTAGGCTGTGTGGGGCAGGGCATATGGGACGATTGCTCTTTGGGTAAATGGAAGATGTCCAGTTCGTCTGAAGCTTATTGTGTTAAAAGAGAACACTGTAAATGAACTTAGAGAGGTAGGTTGGTGCCAGATCATGCGGCACTTAGTAGGCCATGATTAAGGATTTTAAAATTTTATGTGAAAGGAAGCCACTGAAGTGGTGGAGGGTGTGGGCGGTTTGGTATCTTTTTGAAAAAGGATGCGGGGTACTATGTGGATAATAGACAAAAGTTAAGAGTGGAAGCAGGGAGCTTGGTTAGGACTTGGGCTGCAGTAATCATAGTGAAGACAAAGAGGAATAGATTTCAGTGTTTTGTTTTTTTTTAAGGTAGTCACACCAGTTTGTTGTGGGTCATTAAGGGGGTTCCTAGTCTAGCTTAATCCACTGATTCGGCCCATGGAGGTGCTATTTATTGAGATGTATAACTACTGTAAGGGGGAACATATTTAGAGGTGAGGGGAGATTAAGAAATCAATGTTGGACTTGTTAAATTTAAGATGCCTGTGTTACCAAATGAAATGACCAAAAAGGCAGTTGGATATAGACCTCTGGATTTTAAAAGAGAATGTAATAGTTGACCCCTGTTGTCCCATTGACCTCTGTCAGTCTCTGGTTCTACAGAATGTATTCCAAAAAAAATGTATTCCATCTGTTACTACCACATGATGAATTTGGTATTACGGATTCTGGATGAGGCCCAAGTTACCATGCAGCTGCTTTCTTTTACAAATCGAAACAAAACAAAAAAACACCTTAAGCCTAAAGCCAACAGTAGCCAGATATAGTAGAAAGACCACTCTGACTTAGGTCAGATTAGAATAGGGGTCGTTCACAATACAATGAGCTTGATGATTTATCTTATTTGATGACTGGCAAAGCTATGACACCTTTAATCCTTTGAAAAGTGTCCCATTGTATGAAACTGGCAGTCTAGATATGTCAATAAGCAATCAAAAGCCCAACTTTCTGGATTTGTGCCAGCCAACATTGTTTTGGAATTTCTATAGAACAGCTAAGCCCTTCAAAAGAGTGCAACAGCAATTCTCTACAAGAGCGTGTTGTCTGCCTTTCCCAGTAATGGTGCAAGCCTCAGTTGCCCCATGGAAAATGTAATTTTAGGTTCTTAAATATAAGAACATTTGCAAATTGCGATTGAGTTCTCCTTTCTTTCTGCCCACATCTCTTTCATGTATGCCTCTATCCTACCACTTGCTGTCTACTGATGCCTCTCCACCGTTAGACTAGAGAGGACTTGCTCATCTTTGCAGCCTAGCAGTTGGTATTTATTGCAAAATGAGCAAGTAAACAATTTCCTCAGCCATGTGAACTTTACCTTGCTTTACAGAAAGTGGGGCTCTCTGTGATATATCCAGGGTCCACATAGTGGATGTGTCATCCTTTTTGGCTGCCCAGTTATCTGAACTTCCTACATTTGGGATCTCCCCATCTTTGAGCTTGTTGGGAATCAGAGTGTACCTTTCACTGTAAAAGCTAAAATCCATATATTTCCTCTGCTTCTCCACATGATCCTGACACTACAAAGTAGGTATTCCTGGGCTATCAGTTGGAAGCCAGAGACAGCAAAGTGGAGACTTGGTGTAATTCTTTGGTGGCCATGGCAAACAGCAAGATGAAATTCTTAGAACACTTGGCTGTCATGATAGTGCAGGGCTCTGGGTCTGTGGCTTTGGCAAATGGTGGCATCTAATCCTCAGCAGAGATCACTGCACTGGGTTATACGGAGTGAGCAAGTAACAAGGAGTGATGTTTCCAGTTGCCTAGTCTCCAAGCCTGATTCTCCAGGCCTCCAGGTGATGCTAAACTACCTATAATCCTTCCAATGAATTACTTTTCTCTTGATTTGGGCACTTCAAATTAAAAAATCTGACTCATATAGTCACATAATTAAGAGCAGAACTGAAGCTAGAACTGAGGACTTTGAGCTAATTCTAGTGTTTCTTCCAAACCGATAGATCTCTACCTCCAAAATGCATTTTTTACTACATGTTGGTCTCTCGAAATTACTCTCTTCACCAAATTTATCCTTTTAGTGCCAGCTGATTAATGAATATTTCAAACAACAGTGCAACAGTGTGAAATGTAGCAGTATCAGCCAATACAGCTGCTTAGGTAATATATATATGTGTATTTTTGTTGTTGTTGCAATTTTGTCCTTATAGACACTTTATAGACATAAGTGGAAAATGACAGCACTATGACTAATATGGCTGAGAAAAAGACGATTATCAGATGTGCTTAAAGCACATCTTTAGCCTTAGTAGAATGCTTACTGGATTAAAGTCAGCTGTGTTTTCTTTGAGAAGGAAACAGTTTAAGAGTGTTTCATGCAACAGTTCATCAGATACTGTGTTTAAAAGACAAAATAAGTGGTGCTGTAATGGCTTTACATTTCAGGAACAAATCTATTCAACCCTTACATTGTGATTTCTAGTTTTTTTGTGAGCTTGTATAAATGTAGGCAAGTGGCACCACATACCCATATCTGTAATACAGCATGTAAATCACAAGCGTTTGGTCCTGTGTGATGTCTGTGATACAGTGCAGGGAAAAGACCCAGTGCTTTATTTGTAATTTCTGACTGCAGCCTTCAAGAAAACAGGTTACTGAGGGTTGTTCTTGTGTAATTTGGAACTGCAGTATATACAGTAGCCAGCAGATGTCAGGATGGGATCTCTTTCTTCAGACTAAAGTGTGAGAAAACAATAAACAACAGGAATTTCTGAAAGAACTGAAGGTTTTCTTGTTCTCCTGTGCTCCATACACTTTGGTCACACTGGCCGTTTTCTTCTTTAAACACATATGCTTTAACACTTTTTCAAAGGCTCCTCATTCTTTTATCTGGCCAATTGCTATTCATACAGTCTTTATGTAAGGCTTCCTCAGGGAGCCCTCCCCAACCCAAGAGGTCAGGGCTCCCCTATTTCAAGTTCTCATAGCTGCCTGCACTTCACCCCCACAGCAGCTTATATAATAGAATGTGTAACTATTGATGAATTAGGTAATGTTTGCCTCTCCTGCTAGAATGTAAGCCTCTTAAGAAGAGGTACCATGACTGAATTCCCTTCTCTATCTCTCAGCTACCAGTGCCTGCCACCCTGTAGTTACTGAATAAATACCTGTGAATGTGAACACCTCCACCAAACAGAATGGGAATATTTTTCTGAGACTGGACAGTGGGTATTGTCCAGAAAGTCACTGATTCTTCTACCTTCAATTCAGCAGTCATTTATTCAGCCCCTTCTTTGTAAAGATATTATGTGGGACAGAAAAACATGTGAGATAGCACTTGTATTCAAGGAGTCTTTCAGTAACAGAGAGATGACGAGAGAAACCTATTTCCTATAGTGGCAATCCCTGCTGTAGAGAATCCATGTTCAGATTCTTACTCATTTCCAGTAGAGAACTTATTCTGAGACCCAGCCCACCTAGGTCACAGTAGGTTTTTCAGGAAGGAATCTTCCTTCTTAGCTTCCAAACCTTTATCCTAATCTGCTGGGACAGGTCTTTGACAACATGCTTTTAGCTTTTAAGAATAGCACTCGGATTTCCATTGTAGGTTTTCTCAAGGCCAAGTACTTCTAATTCTTTCAATCATTTTTCTTATAGCATGATTTGCAGATACCTCTAGTGCTCTACCAAACTCTACTCTGGCAAGTTGGCTACTCTTGAAGTATCTGTCAGATCTGGAGACCTTAATGTTGTAATTTTACAAATGCAACCTAAAATTGCTTTTGTTTTTAGTTTTGACTCTTATTCCTAAACCAGTCCAGAATTTCAGAATTGGAAGGGGCCTTAAGGTAAACTCATTTACTGGTTATCCAAAGCAGATCCTGAACCAATTAAATCACTTGGATGCTTTTTAAAAAACAGATTCCTGACTCCATCCATAGCAATTCTAATTCCACAGATTTTTTTGTTTGTTTAAAAGCTTCCCATGTGAGTTGGTGTGTAGCTTGTTTTGGAAAGCACCTCTGCACACGATGCCTGACACTGCCTTATATAACATACTCATTACCAGTGTTCTTTTCCATTGTACTTGGACCTGTCCTGTGGCAGGAGCCCACCACCAAGAGGTACCTGTGTATGAAAATCCTTCCAACCATTCTTAGTATGCACTCTTTGATTCCCAGGTGTCTGACACCCAGTGCCTATTTACTCCTAAAATTGTTATGTGAACAGAACATCAGTTCTCCATAAACATGAAGACCCATTTATCCTTTTCTACCAAGAAACAAGTATTGGGGCTCCTGAGTGTTTCAGTTGGTTAAGCATCTAACTTCAGCTCAGGTCATGATCTCACAGGTCGTGGGTTCTAGCCCCACATCGGGCTCTCTGCTGACAGCTCAGACCCTAAAGCCTGCTTCAGATTCTGCATCTTCTTCTTTTTCTGCCCCTTCCCTGCTCGTGCTCTCTTGCTGTCAAAAATAAACATTTAAAAAAAGCATGTATTAAAAATAGGCTATTTTACTATCTTTTTAGACATGAATCAGGAAGAAGGGAATAAATGATATTTTGAGACTGTATTATCTAGAGAAAAGTTTACTAGAGAGCTTGCTAACAAAAGTGAAAGTTAGTTTAAAATGAAAAAAGTACATGTTAAACTAATGCCTTTCCCTTCAACCCTTTACCAGCAATCATTGTTTCACTAAACTAGTAATGATATTTCATTAAGGATCTTTTTTTCTCTATCTTTTGTTTCATTTGCTTGAGACCAATGAAAACAATGATTATTATGAAAATGGAGTATTTACAAAATTTTACAGTTGACGTAAAGATTCAATAGTAAGCCTATTAAGTTTTACTCAAAAGTACACTAAAATTATATAAAAGCGGAGTTTTACTAATGATATTAAGATGAGCAATTCATTTGACCATTTCCTGTATTACCTTATTTTCATTCTTATCTATCACATTTCTAAAAATTTTTTTGTAATATTTATTACTTTAAATTATCTATATATTGCTTCTTTCCCATTAGCTCAAATAATCAGAGGCAATGCAATCTGAATTTCTGGGAAGAAAAGCATCTTGTAAACTCCCATTGCTGTAGGACATCCAGCAGTAGTCTCCATGATGTTTCCGCACTGTCCCATAAAAATTAGTCTTCAGTCTCTTGGTATCATGAACATATTTGCAATTAGCGCTTTCCTCCTAAATGAACATATAAATTGGGGAGAGTAAGTTGTGGTAGTAGGTCAAATGTGGTCCTTGTCAGCCCACGCCATACATACCTAGCTGTGAAACCAACAAACTGCAACATGCCATCTCTTGTGCTAACAGCACGTTGGTGATATTTCTCTCCTTAGAGACAAAATGAATGGATTCTATTTTGCAGAACAGGAACTTTTATCTCCATGGAAACTGAAGGAAGGATATTTTGGGCATACAAAGAGGTCTTCAGGGCTATTGCTCCACTGTGCCCGCTCCTACAGTTGCCCTCAGCAGAACTGACCCCTCTGTTTTCTTCCTGTCCATCGGCTCCTTCCTGTCTTTCCCTCCTTATCCAGCTTAGATGCCTTGTGCATTACTTCAATCACTCCCGACCCTGTCATTTCACCTCAGCCACATGATACGGCCCCAGCCCTGGATGAATCCAACTTTCCACCTTCTCCGTGCCTGCCTCTGTACAGCAGAGCAGTGTTAAGAGAAAAAGCCCACATCCAGGCACTGCAAATTCATAATCCTGTATCTTAATTGGGGGTACCAATTTCATCTGACAAGCTTAGCCTTCTGTAGTTAGCTTACTCTCACACTTCCCATAACTAGTTAAAAACTTCTCCACTCTATTATTCAATGAATAACGAATGCCTGTGACATATCAGGCAGTCTTCCAGGTATTAAGATACTACAGTGAACATAATAGACAAAATCCCTACTCTCATCAAGCACATACTTAATGGAGACAGACAATTAATAAATAAGGAAAAATATCCTAAATGCCATTAAGGAAAATAAACAAGGGGGTTATGGAATGCTGGAGAGATTGTAATTAAAAAAATGTTTTTTGAAATATAATGTAACTATGGAAAAATTAATAAGCGTTCAACTTGCTGGATTTTCACAAGTTAAAACATTCTATAACTTAAAAGAGAGCTGGGAAATGCCCCAATGAAACAAATGCCATTTAAGCAGAGACCTGAAAGAGGGAGTGAAGCAGTTGAAAATCTAAGGAAAGTGGGGCACCTGGGTGGCTCAGTCGGCTAAGCGTCCAACTTCAGCTCAGGTCATGATCTCACAGTTCATGGGTTTGAGCCCCGCGTCGGGCTCTATGCTAACAGCTAGCTCAGAGCCTGGAGCCTGTCTTTGGATTCTGTATCTCCCTCTCTCTCTGACCCTCCCTTGTTCATGCTGTCTCTATCTCTCTCTCAAAAATAAATCATTAAAAATTAAAAAAAAAAAAAGAAAATCTAAAGGAAGAGCATTCCAGAGAGGGGAAACGGCCAGTGCAAAGGCCTGAGGCAGCAGCCTGTGTAGTTTGGGGAAGCAAGGAGGCCAGTGTAACTGGAATGCAGTGAAGGAGGGAAGGGTCATAAAAGATGAGACCAGAGGATGTAATGAGGACCAGACTGTACAGAACCTTGTGGACAACCAGAAGGACTGTGGTTTTTACTGAGTGACACAGGAAGCCATGTGAGAATTTTAAGCAGGAGATTCAGTGCAGTATCTACGCTGTGAATAAAGAGAAGAGGTTTGAGGACTGAAGCCTGAGGTACTGCAAGTTTCAGGTCAGAAATGAAGAGGAACCTACAAAAGAATTGGAAGACTGGATGAGTGAAATGGAAAGGGCAGCGAGAAGGAAAATTAGGAAATTAGTATTCTGGAAAGCCCCGCAGGTGGTTACAATAATGAAATAGCATTGAGTGCTGCAGATAGGGTGAGACAGGTCAGTGTTACCCTTACCAAGAGCAGTTTCAGAGGATCACTGGGGATGTAGGCCTAACTAGAATGGGTTCAAGAGGTCACCAGAGAACGGAAATGAAAATATAGACCACTTTATTGAGGCATTTAACTGTGAAAGTGAGCACAGCAATGTCACGGTAGACGGGGAGGGGTAAGGATTCAAGGGGACTAAGGTGGACGCTGTGGTTAACAACTTAGATCTCAACTTCAGGACCCAGGTACTCATTCCCCCAGCACCTAAGGGTGTTGGCTGCTGACGGCTCACAGCTGCACTGGTTTACGCACTGCCTATGGCTGCTTTCACACTACAACAGGAGAGCTGACAGCACAGAGCTCACAAAGTCTAAAGGATTTACCATTTGACCTTTGACAGAAAAAGTCTGCCAACTCCTGCTTTAGTGGCTTCTTTGACGACCGAAGCTACATGTAGAATTTATCAAGTCATCAAGTGATGGCAGAATAAAGTAAGATGTCTAGCTGATTTCCTTTCTATACTATCTACGACATTCTCTGGTGCCTGATGTTATAGGTATAAGAGAGATGCTTAGCTCAAGGAAAGGCGGGGAAAAAGAAAAACGTTCAGATTCCTACACTTGTTCTTCCTTCCAAATCTAGGCCCAAGTTTGCCCATCTGTAAACTACGGAACACACTATAACCAAAATGCTAACTTACTTCACAGAAGAATTTCAAACAGCAATGATAAGGCAGTTTAAAAAGGGAACTTATCGGTATCAGGAAGAACACTAACCCAATTGAGGAGCAAAATTCTCGTTTGCATCCCTTATGAAACCTGTTTGTAGATTAACACTTTCTCTCAATTATCTGCATTTCTTTCTATGCTCCACTTTAAAAGGCTATGGTTCTTTACTATTTCTTACCACACATTCAAATCAAATACATCCACATGGCCAACTGTCATCTGCTCTACTGTTTCTGAACTGTTTGTTTTAAGTATTAGACTGCCACCGCCCTTCCAAAACCATGGAGTTTGTGGCCTGAATTTTAAAAAGTCAGTCATAAAAACCTGTACCATAATTTTCCCCTTATTCTAACCTGAACATATGCTGGAATTCAGGGTAACAATCACACATCCCAAGAAAAGCACTGAAGGATAGGATATAATCAACAAACATTAAAAGCCTCTAAACCTATGTATTTGCCATCAAATCTTCCAGTCTCAAACTCCCCATCTGTAAAACGGCATTAACACTGACTGTTGAAGTGTATATGCAATTAGAATATAAGCGTGCTATCTCACAGCATCTGAAAATATGAATGAAACCTATTAATGCAGTGAATGCCAGCACAAATCACTTCCAACCACCTTCTACCAAACACTAACTAACAACAAATAGCATTTACCAAATGTCAGACACTGTGCTAACTGCTCCTTGCATTCTCTTACTTTATCCTAATACACTTTAAAGTAGACAAATGTTGCTATTATGCTAATCTTGCAGGTGAAGAAAATGGGATAGAGTGGTTCACTTGCTAAAAGTCATCCATCTCCTAAGTGCTAGAATCTGGACTCGAAATCAAGTCTGCATGTCTTCAGAGCCAGTGATTGTGACCATGGTGCTAAATACTGCACCTCTTTAGGTCAGGAATGGACATAAATTACCAACATGAAACACAGTATCACAGGGTAAAAATACATGCTGTTGGGGTAAAGACGGTAGATTAAGCACATGCATCTACTTCCATTCCCTCCTGAAATTCCATGAAATGACAGCCAAGATTTTGTTTTAAGCTATGAACCTACATGAATGGAAAAAGAGGAGAGGAGACAACAGCAAAACAAAGTTGGAAAGCAGATGGACAAGTAGTAATTAACATGATAGACCCCAAAAAACTGAATTCTGAGTCAGCAGAAGAAAAGCAAAACATACAACTCAAATTTACATGATAGAATCCTTAAAAGGTTCAGGAACTGGGGCCTTCATAGGCCTTTGGAAGTCGAAGTGAAGGGGTAAACACTGAAATAAGAATTGGTTGAAGCTTTAAGTATTCAGAATGCTCTCTGCAACTTACATAGTTAAGCAGCCTCTTTTCCCCAGCTCCCTCCCCAAATTAGAAGTTTACTTTCTGAAAAGGGTAAAATAGAGGGTTCTCTGGATTGTGGGATGGCAGGCAGTTATGGGCATGAGTACTGTACTCAATATGGAGACCCAATGAGCAAATGCATACTGGACATGAGATAAACATGATACAAGATACAGAAACAAGAAATCCAACCTGGGAAAAGAGGAAAGGGAATTCCTAGGATTGTGGTGAAGGGAGACCCCAGAATAGAGCCATACACCATGCACAGGAGGAGACTATAGTCCAGACGGAGACAGGTCAGAAAGCTCCAGGAAAGACTTATTTGGGAGGACGAAACAGCATACCTAATGAAACAATGTAGATATATGGCAAAGTGTCTAGTTGATTGTTTTTAAGTTCATAGAAAACGAAGCCTAGGAAAAACAAAAAGATGTACAGGAAAAGAAAACAAATGTGGGTGCCTGGGTGGCTCAGTCAGTTAAACATCCGACTCTTGGTTTTGGCTTAGGTCATGATCTCAGGGTTAGTGGGTCTGAGCCCTGTGTCAGGCTCCATGCTCATGCTTGGAATTCTGTCTCCCTTCTATTTGCCCTTCCCCCTGCATGTTCGCACACACACATACACACACACTCTCTCTCTCAAAAATAAAGAAATAAACATTAAAACAAAAAATAAAAGAAAACCAGCATTTAGAGTCCTCATGAAATTAATTCAAACAAAGCCACACAAATAGGTACATTGGAAGGAAGAAGAAATTAGAAGAGATAAGAGTGACGGAGGTAAGGAGAGGAAAGAGAAGTCGGTAGGCAAGGTCTATTAACAGAAAAGTCACAAAGTACTAATACTAACATGCTATTCAGAGACAAGAAGGTAAATGCCAATATAGTTACCTAAAAAGAGGTAAATGTAAGCTGCCTCCAGGAAGAAAGTTAAGGACTGTCTCCTCCCCCTAACAAAGTTCCCCTAAAAAGAGAACTATTTGACTTAAATTAAAGCATTTTTTTTCCTTTGGTGCAACTATATATTCTCAGCGTCAAGCAGTAATGCTGCCTTTCACAAACATTGCCTAACAATAAAATAATTTCACTTTATCAGCATTAGCAAATCCTCAGGTCGAAAACAAGAGGAACTCAATTTAATGTAGTTCATAATAATTACAGTATTAAAGAGGTCTCACCAGTGATTGTTGATCTGTAGCATAAAGTAGGTTAAGAGAAATAAAATCCAAATTTTTTCTTAGTTGGTACTTTAGAGACTAATGGTTGCGTGCTTAAATGTTGTTGTGACTGTGCTGGCTTCTGTAAAATGTAACTAAACAAAAGGAACTCTTCACCAAATATACTCCAGACAGAAGTAAAAAAGTAAAACAGAAATGACTAACAAGACAGTGCTATTGCAGACATAATTCCCTTGTAATTTATACTTGCTAAAAAATGGAGTTTGACATTACTTACAATTGTATCAACATTCACAGAGGCTGCACATCACAGGCACATGGATGTACCATCACCACAAAATGTCTTTACTTCTCAAGCAGTTTTAAATTTTAGCTACGAAGGTCAGTTACCAGAGGCCAACCTTGTTCTTAACAAGTAGAATTTTTATGTCCATTCAGAGTCTCTTACATCTTCTGGGACTATTCATCTGCAGACAGGAGGAGAAACTGTAACCAGGTTCCTCGTATCATTCACATGTGACGCCCATCTTCATATGCTGTCCAGTTTCTTTAGGATAAAAGGTGCTGAAAGAAAAATAAACAAACCCAGAATTTCAGATCTATTAGCCCATGAGTTACATTATGGAATTTATAGTACCAGGGTGGAGGGGGAATCTTATAGATTTAAATTTAGTTCAATACATTTTTTAAGTGAGTCCAAATGATGGCCTGCACAACCCAGTAAAAGAGACTCCCTGTCTTTCCAGTGTCATGAAGCTGACTACTCTTAAGTTTTTCTTACACTATAGAAAATCTCTTCTCCAGGAAGTTCTCCCTCTTAGGACCACAAAGAGTAAATTCAATCCTCCTTCAAAGGACACTCTTTTATTTTGGGTAATTTAACTGTCAAAGGAACAAAACACTAGAAGAAACAAATTGGCATTTTTCACCTTTTAAAACATGTTTGAAAAAAAGGCAGAGGGTGGGAGAAAACACTTATCTAGGGAATCAGGAGAGCTGGACACACAATCTGGTTCTCCCATTGATTAGCTGTATATCATTTATGTAATCTAGATCACATATGCTATAGTCCTACTTCAGTTCAGTTCAGAGAGCGAGAATGTGTGTGCATGCATGGAGCAGGAGCAGAGAGAGAGGGAGAGATCCTAAGGAGGCTCCATGCCCAGCTCAGAGCCCGACGTGGGCTTGACCTCGTAACCGTGAGATCATGACCTGAGCCAAAATCAAGAGCCAGATGCTTAACCAACTGAGCCACCCAGGTGACCCAGTCCTACTTCAGTCCTTATGAGGGTCTCGTAGGATGGTACAGATAGAAATGTCTAGAAAAAAAAAAAATGCTGTCTTTGGGATCTAAAGAACTATTATTGTCTCTCGTGTAAAAGTGCTTTGGCCAATACAAGCACATGAAAAGAAGTTTAACATTACTAATCACTAGGACAATGCAAATTAAAACTATAGTGACCCACCATTTCACACCCAGTAACATGGCTATAATCAAACTGTCGCCAAGGATGTAGAAAACTTGGAACCCGCATGCACTGTTTGTGGGAATGTAAGATGGTACAGCTGCCTTGGATCACAGCGGTGGGTCCACAGTACGGTGGGTCCTCAGAAAATTAAATAGAGCTATCTGTAGATCCATGTTAGAGCAGCATTATTCACAGGGGCTAAAATGTAGAAGCAACCCGAATCCAAAAACAGATGAATGGAGAAGCAAAAATGGTACACAATGGAATATTAAGCAGCCTTAAAAAGAGATTCTGACATATGCTATGAAGTGGATGAACCTTAGGACCCTAGGTCAAGTGAAATAAGCCATTTATGAAAAGACAATCACTGTATGATTCCACTTATGAGATCCTTAAAAGAGATGTCAAAACCCTAGAGACAAAGTTTCAGTTTTACAAGATAGAGTTCTAGAGACTATGGTGATGGGTGTACAGCATTATGAATGTATTCAATACCACTAAACTACACACTTAAAAATACTTAAGATGATAAATTTTCCCACAATAAAATAAATTTTAAAAAAACGGGGGGGGGGGGGGCCTGCGGCCAAAAAAGCTGCCAGAAGGATCTTCTTTCTCAATACCCATAACTAAAGTAATAAAACATATTGTTAATATTAAACTGAAGATATTGAGATCTGTTGAAGGCTGACAAAGTCGGCAATATATCCAGACATTTCTACTAACTCATTCTTATCAGACAAAACTATAACATCCATCAGGTGAATGGATAAAAATGTGGCATATTCACACAATGGAATATTATTTGGCAATAAAAAGGAAGGAGATACTAATAAACACTACAAGATGGATGAACTTTGAAAACATTATGGAAAGTGAAAAAAGCTAGACATGAAAGGTCACATATTCTACAATTCCATTTGTATGACGTGTCCAGAATAGGCAAAACCATAAAGATGGAAGGTAGATTAGTATACTTTACATTAAAAGTAGATTAGTGGCTGCCAAGGGAAAGGGAAGGGGGAAAATGGTGAACAACAGCTAACGGGCATGGAGTTCACTTTAGAGGTAAAGAAAATGTTCTAAAATGGATCCTGGTGATGATTGCACAACTCTGACCATGCTAAGAAACATTACATTATATACTTTATTTTTTTAATTGCTTCTCTTTTGAAGTATAATTGACATACAGTATCCTATTAGTCTCAGGTGTACATTGTAGCGATTCACCACAATAACACTAGTTACCACAAGAAGTTATTACGGTATTATGGACTATATTCTCTATGTCGTACATTGCACCCTTGTGACTTCTTTTATAAATGGAAGTTTGTACCTTTTAATCCCCTTCGCCACTGGCAACCACCATTTTACTTTGTCTATTTATGAGTCTGTTTCTGTTGTTTGTTCGTTTGCTTTTTTAAAATGCTTATTTGTTTTTGAGAGAGAGAAAGTGAGCGCAAGCAGGGAAAGGACAGAGAGACAGGGGGACAGAGGATCCAAAGCAGGCTCTGTGCTGACAGCAGAGAGCCTGATGTGGGCTTGAACTCACAAATTGCGAGATCATGACCTGAGCTGAAATCGGACGCTTAACCGACTGGGGCCACCCAGGTGCCCTGTTCATTTATTCTTAAGGATTCCACATATAAGTGGAATCATGGCATTCATCCTTCTCTCATTTCACTTAGCATAACAGTCTGTACGTCGTCCATCCATTGTTGTTGCAAATGGCAAGATTTTCATTTTTATGGCTAACATTCCACCGTATATACACACCTTTATCCATTTACTTGTCAGACACCAAGGTTGGACTGTACACTTTAAATGGGTGAACTCTATACTATGAATTACATCTCAATTTTAAAAGTGGCAATGTGTAACAGTATTCTGTAATTTTTTTGAAGAAAACCAATTCGTATCAAATGCAAAGGTCACTGAAAAGAAGCAAATATTACCGGCAGCTAAGTCATCCAAAAAAGGTAAGAGGAGAAAATAACCTGGGAGTCGCAAAAAGCTGTTGAAGCAGGATGTGGGAGTTTGTGTTCCACAGGGCTCCCTCTCCTGGGGAAGCAGAGTAGCATCACAGTCAGTGAAGGATTACCAGGCTTCAGGAGCTCCGGCCTAGGCCCAAAGTGAGCCTTCTACAGGATGACCTTGGTATGGCCTTCATTTGAATCATCCCTGCGTCTCCACCCATACCTGCCAGCCATACACAGTAAGGTACTGAAGACAGTATTCAACTGGGAATGGGGGGTGGGGGGTGTCGCAAATCACTTTTGACATTCAAATCAGTAACACTAGAGAAGTGATCCACAAAACTTCATCCAGATCTAACTTTCAGTGTGCCTTTAACGATGCTAATTTTCCTTAAGACCCCCTTTGAAGGGTGAGTTCTCATTTGCAAAAGGGATATACAGAATCATGGGCCTGGCTTCCTTCAAAGCACTGTCAAATTTCCGCCAAATATAAATTCAAATAAACCTCCAGGTAATATTATTAACGCTATAGACTCCTATTCTTTTATTCTCATTCCTTCACAAAAAAGACACCCGCATGATTTACTTTACCCTGTGTATAAATAAGCAAAAGAAGCAAAACTTTTTGTATTTCAGAGGTCAGCACTGAAGGGAAGAAACCTGGTATTGGGAGCTCTGGATTCTAGATCAAGATCATTCACTGAATCTGAGTGACCTTGAGTCAGCCATTTCTCTATTCCAGATCTCCGTTTCTGTCAGCAAAACAAGGGGAGCGGCTAGGTAATGGCGGGGGGGGGGGTTAATAATCCCTTGAGCCTCTTTCCATTCAAACTCTCCTAAGGCAGAACGAAGCTGGACGACTACCCTCGCAGTGTGGACCACCGCGTGCACTTGGGTACCCTAACCCCGATCCACAGACCCTAAGCCGCGCAAGCGCCCGTCGCTCTCGACGCACGAGTCTCAAGCTCCCTGCGAACGCCCAGCTCGCTCAGCTCAAAGGCACCCAGAGAACTATAGGACCAAAGCTGGGCGGGTGGTGTCCTCGGCGAGCTCCACGCTAGTCTCATGGCCGCAGCCTGGAAGGACACTCACTGACTCGCAGCAGGGCCACGTAGATGAGGAAGTTCCGTATGGACGAGATCACATCCTCGCGCATCTTCCGTTTCATCTCCTCGGGGTCCAGCTTCGGCGCAAGGCCCTCGATCCGGAACATGTCCGCTTTCCTTTTCGGTCTCCCAACTATCACGCTCCGCTCCTCTCAGCGGCTGCCCGGCACCCGGAACTCGGTTCTACCCCCTTTCCTGTTCCCGCCCCTCGTTTTCGCGCGCGGCGACGGGAGGCTGCGAGGGACAACCTTCGTTCGGCCGGAGAGGTTCTGCAGGGGGCTGCCTGAAGGGGGCGGTCGCAGTCTTAGCGAGAGCTCTTCCTGACCGTTTAGACCTTTGTCTTGAGCGGGGAGCGCCACTCAGCAACGTGCTTTTATGCCTTAGAGGCGGCGAAGCACGTAGCTACCACCATAAATAATAATAACTACAGTTCCAAGCCGTGAACTAAATATTGAAACCTTCATTTCCTGGATGAGAAAACTGAAGCACAGAAAGCTTTAAAAACTTGCCCAAAAATACTTTAAAATAGCATGGGGTGGAGTGTTGAGGAAGGGAAATGAAACAGTATTAGCAAAACTTTGTAAATTGCTTAAGCTTGTGAGTAACATATCGTTTTAATTATTTTAGTCTATTTGAGTATTTTTGAAATTTTCCATAAATTAAAACAGAAAGGTAAAGATGACGACACTTGCTTGAGATTACACAACTAGTATGCAGTAGGTTTTTTAAAATAAATGTTATTGTCATCATTTTATTATTTATATATTTATTTTTTTAAATGAGCTCTATGTCCAACCTGGGGCTTGAACTCAGGACCCTGAGGTCAAGAGTCACATGACATACTGACTGAGCCGGCCAGGTGCCCCCTGCAGTAGGGTTTTGTATTTGGACTTGTATAGGACCCAGGCATAAAAGTTTTCAACTCCATATTATTACTGTATTCTCATTTCTGGTGTTAACTGGTCCTCACAAATTATCATATCGGTCCAGTAATATAGTATATATCAAACAAGTTCAGCTCCCTTCAACATTTTACAGATAAGGAGAGGGAGGCTGAGAAACCAAGTGCACTGCTTAAAGTCATTCCACTAGTGATGGTCCGAGGCAGGGTTCTAATGCAGATAATTATAATGCCAACTTACATTCTCTTTTCCCTGCAACCCACTGCTCCTCTGTTAGTCTTTAATGGTTACTGTCTGCCAGGATGCGAATCACTGGACTCAGGAGGTAGAGGTTTAGTGCAATCAGATTTCCTGCCACAGATTCATGAAAACAGCGCTGCCCCAAATTTTGCATGCCAACTAGCCATACATAATTTTTAGACACAAACCAGATAACTGAATTGCCCACATAATTCAAAACCCAAATGTGCCTTCTTGATTGCCCATTGCATAGCAACAATGGATTTTGGATAAATCAGAACAGTAATTTACTGTGGTAACTGATAACTAAAGCGTTGCTGCTCACCTTCCTGATTGACAGAATGTAAGACAGTGGAGCAAGAAAGAGAATTCATCTGTGTATTCAGGCTTTAGTAACCCCTTCTTTTTTTTAATTTAAAAAAAATTGTGTTTATTTCTGAGAGAGAGACAGTGTGAGCAGGGAAGGGTCAGAGAGAGAGGGAGACACAGAATCTGAAACAGGCTCCAGGCACTGAGCTGGCTGTCAGCACAGAGTCCGACATGGGGCTTGAACCCACTAATTGTGAGATCATGACCTGAACCCAAGTCAGACGCTTAACCAACTGAGCCACCCAGGCACGCCTTTAGTAACCCCTTCTTTCTATCTATAATTCATGCAGTGGAATAGCAGAGGCAACTCTGGAATGGGAAGGGCTGATTCCCGAGGAATAGCCTCCACCCAACACTTTGAGACTGTTGAAAGTCTGCACTGATGCTGAAAAGCAGTAGGGGCTGTGGAAAGAACCTGGACAGGAAGACTGGAGACATGGCCTCTAGATTTGGCACTGCCACTACCAAGGCATGAGACAAAGGACAAGTCTCTGTTTCAATGCAACTCCATTTCTTTAGAAGAAGGGAGAAGGAAGAAGATATGATTAAATGCTCTTGAGAGTCCCTTTCAGTTCTAACAGCCTAAGCATTTTGAATTCTAATCGTGTCATCTAGGGCATTCTGGTCTCGAGTGTATGGATATCAAAATATTATCAAATGTGATCAGATAACAAAGCAGCCAGTGTGTGTTTTCTGGGGTAGGAAGACTATAACAATAAGATATATCTCATCCATCTGAATAGTGAGGCAAAATGAGTTGGCAAGGAATGAGTTCTTATGTGATACCACTAGCTTAGATCCTTGATACTGAGTTTAGAAAAACAGCGCTCCTATAGAACTACCAGTTTTTCTTTACTGAGATGCTTCTGACTAACTTGCCTGGGTTCACAGGGAACCAAAGAGGGGAGAAATTAGCAAAAAAAAAAAAATCATGTATCTTGGTAAAAAATCCAAGTTTTAGTATTTGAATTTTATTCATCCAATGCTATATAAAGCAGCACTTGTTGACCTGACAGGTGATATGGAGGCAAGTAGCTGACCTGATAAAGGGCAACATTATTCTCCTAACAGTTCTCTTAGAGAGGTTTGGTGCTTACCAGCCTACCTTAGAGAGACAGGAAGGTGGTGGATAGAAATAAGGAACAGTTGGTCTTGAGGTGAGGAACTGGTTCTGGATACACTCTAGGAGGGCAAACTGCTCCTGAACTATTTCAGAAACGTTCATCCTGGGGGCACCTGGGTGGTTCAGTCAGTCGAGTGTCTGACTCTTGATTTCAGCTCAGGTTATGATCTCAGCATTGTGGGCTTGAGCCCCACGTCAGACTTTGCACTGAGTATAGAGCCTGCTTGGGAATTCTCTCTCTCTCTCTCTCTCTGCCTCTCCCCCACTTTCACTCTCTCTTTCTCTCTCAAAATAAACAGATAAACATTAAGAAAAAAAAAAAGAGGGATGCCTGGGTGGCTCAGTCAGTTAAGTGTCCAGCTTTGGCTCAGGTCATGATCTCATGGTTCATGGGTTTGAGCCCTGCGTCAGGCTTTGTGCTGACTGCCAGCTCAGAGCCTGGAGCCTGCTTCGGATTCTGTGTCTCCTTCTCTCTCTGACCCTCCCCTGCTCACACTGTCTCTCTCTCAGAAAAAAATAAAACATTAAAAAAAAATTTTTAAAGAAAAAAAAAGAAATGTTCATCCTGATGAACTCTGTCTTCCGTTTACATGGCTCTTCTACTTGTAATGGAGGAAACTTATTAAAAGAGGTTAGGCTCCTTTCTTTGTCTTTCTTTAGTGCCCTTCCTTTTTTTTTTTTCTTTTCTTTTCTTTTTTTTTTTTTTTTCTTTGTTGT